>NW_027210975.1:30000-102500 GCF_029030835.1 Brachyistius frenatus
ATGTTTACAGAAGTCTAATTTTGTCATATTGTTATTTCTAATATCTGATTGTTGTCATAAACATTTTAGGGGATTTTTATTTATCTTCAACAAAGTGTGTTTATTGGTCTCCGTGTTAGAGTCCCTGCGTGTGTGTTGTCTGTGTGTTACTGGGAACCCATATAAACATGTGATGAATAAAGTGTGTTGTGTGTGTGTGTGTGTGTGTGTGTGTGTGTGTGTGTGTGTGTGTGTGTGTGTGTGTGTGTGTGTGTGTGTGTGTCCAGTTCCATGCAGCTCCATGCAGCACCATGCCCCTGTGATCACAGCTCGGCCCCGCTTGCTCCTCAGCTCTTGATTATTGGAGAATAACTTGCACTCAGCAGGGCAGATTATTGCAGAATAACTGTCTCTTTGTTGCCATTTAATACCCTCCATGACCGTGACTGTGTGCGACTCTCGCAAGTTTGATACCTGCCTCGTAGCAACCATTTAAAGGAGGCCGCCGGCCTTGGCGACCGAGCAGCCCTCTGCTTCGACTCGTGCCCCCCTCCCGCGCCCTGGAGCTCAATCCGCAGGCTTGGGCTGGTAATCCCCAAGCCTTACCCCAGGGGGCCTTCTTATTGGGCTGGGGTTTTCCCCACAGGGTGCCTTATTGGGTGAGAGCTTTCTCATTGCCAGGGTCTCATGACTAAGCCAGGGCCAATGGGGAGTCTGTGATGAGGCAGAGTTTGTGTCTGTGTGGGGCAGTTGTGGGGTAGTGACCCCTCATTTTCCCCTTACCACTAAAACTAAGGAGCTTAGCACATGCCACACAAAAAGAAACTCCTTCGAGCCAAAGGGATATGAGCCGGTCCATTCACGACTAAATAATGATGTCTCCATCGCAGCGCTGCCGCTGAAAAAAGATCATCAATTCATAACCTCTGAAATCCTTCAAACGGGATGATTACGATCCGCTGTGACAAAAAGGAGTCCAAAACAGTTACAAACACCTGTGAGAGGAAAATAAAAGCTTGGTTTCCATAAAATGTACCTGACATCTGTGCAGGGATCTTAAAGGCAGTAATAGCACCGTGCAACGAGCTGGTGCACCGTGCAAAACAGCAGGGATTCTCAAATTGGTAGGTCACTGGCGTTTATGGGCCGTGTGTGATTACAGGATGGAGGCATAAGCATATAATCTGTCAAAATGACCGTATCTGTTAGTGAGCAGCGGTGCGATGTTCTGATCTGACCATCCTTTCTGTCGCTCGTCTCAGTCCGTCATGTAAAATACCCGAGTATGACTGTCTGAGTCATAACCGGCCCGCGAAGAGTTAATGATGCACTCAGGAGAACACGCCAGCAGAAAGATCACAGGCTGGCTCGTGTCAGGTACTTAAAGTCATCAACTCCCATCTAGTAATGACACGCCGCATGTAGGTTACATTAGAAGAAGTGGGCGGAGTTCATTAAAGCCTCCTGTTTCAGGGTCGAAGGTCACTACTTTTTTGTAACATGACAAAAAAAAAGCTGCTGACATTTTTGACATGTTGACGTTCATGTCAGAAACGCTCCTATATATACTGTTCAATGTGAAGCAAATAAAAACTGTCAATTACACAACAAGTAGTTCTGACCCAGAGATCTGATTGGTCAACGTGCTCAAATCATGATGACATCACACCCTGCTCATCAATAGAAATATCACTATAGAATTAAAATTTAACTTCATATACGTTTCTACTTGTTCTAGATCTATTAAATGACCCATTTGGTGAAGTCGGGTCTCTTTTGGTCCTTTTTGGTCGCTCCGAGCACCCGTACCGTAACACCACGGATAGTCACGCACTTACAGTCCTAGAGGAGGCTAGCTGGACCGGTTTGGTTTGAACACATGACACGGAGCTAAAATGTTAAAAACACATGAGAACATGGATATCTTTGTTCATCAGATATCTTTGTTCCTCAGATATCTTTGTTCATCAGATATTTTTTTTCATTGATATCTTAGTTCATCAGATATCTTTGTTCATCAGATATTTTTTTTCATTGATATCTCTGTTCATCAGATATCTGCTCATCAGATATTTTTTTCATTGATATCTTAGTTCATCAGATATCTTTGTTCATTAGATATCTTTGTTCCTCAGATATCTGTGTTCCTCAGATATCTTTGTTCCTCAGATATCTTTGTTCATCAGATATCTTTGTTCCTCAGATATCTTTGTTCATCAGATATCTTTGTTCATCAGATATCTTTGTTCATCAGATATCTTTGTTCCTCAGATATCTTTGTTCACCAGATATCTTTGTTCATCATATATCTTTGTTCCTCAGATATCTTTGTTCCAACCAGACTGAACTAGCTGATCAGTTTAGTGTTTCTATGTTCTGTATTTATTCAGTTGGAGACTAGAAATCCTCTCTGTTGCTAGGTGGTTGCTAAGGGTCCGACTACTTCCTGGAGTAGGAAACATTACGTACGTTACATAAGTCTACTGACGCCACTGATTGTTTTCCAGTTGTTAGTCGTACCCGATCTGTTGCCATGGAAACAGACTCGCCCCACAAAAGGTTTTATATTTTGAGAGCGAATTGCCCCACAATGTGAACACCTTTAGATTATGTTTTATTGAGATGGTAACTTCTTGTATAATTGTCATATACTTCAGTGATGCTTGCTGATCTCAGTCCTGACCGCATCACTGTCGTGCCAATAATGCCGTCAAAACACACCCTCGTGTGTAATATTGCTTACTTAAGATGTAGTTGCAACTTGCAGTCAGTTTGTAATAAAATTAAATCAAGTTCTTCCACATTCAAATAAAAGGCAGCTGATTCTTTCTATTGTTGTTCAGCACATAACATGAATAGAACAAATCACAGTAAAAGACCAAAAACTACAATCTCTCAATGTCCTCTCAGCTTCAAGCTCACTGGTTCCAACTGAGGACGAAACTACAGTATTTAAAAACGGGGATTTTTATTCCACTCAGTAATTTATTCATTTTAATCTGCAGTTTTTTACAACTCACAATAATTCAATTCAAATGTATTTCTATGACACCCTAATCACACCACAAGTCTTTTCAAAGTCATCACAACAGAACCAACAAACACTCTGTTACTGTTGTACCTGCTATAGCTGCTCTGAGCTTGTTTTACTGTCACGGCAAGCTGTTAAAGACGGAGGTAACATTTGGATAAGTGGGAGGTTCAAAGGTCATGGGCGGACAAGAAAGAGGCCTCATGGGATCCTGCCAACCTGCAAAAGCCATCATGGAGGCGGTGCAGCTCACAGACATGAGAGGAGTTCAGGGGAAAGCAACACCACTCAAACCGAAACACAGCGGACAGACTGACCAACTGGTTCACTGGAAAAAGTGAAATAATAAATAACATCCACTCACTTCCTCCAGTGGCTCTGTTCCAGCCTATTACAGTAAATTTTGGTCATAACCAACCATCATCCATCAGTGATGTCATCAACCATCAGTGATGTCATCGTTGGTTTGTGAACGTTATGAATCCTCCAGTTCAGATTCTGTCCGTCACCATCTTTGTTAGTTCAGAGCGGTTTGGAGCAGGAAGTGACCATATTTGGACGAGTTGGGGGAGGAGCCAGCGGTGGAGCTGACCGATCTGATCGGAAACCTGACGATACTACGTCCCGCCCACCGATAGCTGTAACCTGACTGCACCACAGGCCTGTCAATCAAACAGACACGCCCCCAAAAACAGGTCTTCTTGAATCTTCTTTTCTAATGAATGAGGGATTATTTTCAGATGGACCTCCAGAAAACTAAGAAGAAGGAGTGACTTTAGCTAACAACACCGAGATAACTGATGGACACATTTTATTCACTTTGGATTTGATGAGAGAAGTTGAATGGGAGTCTATGGAGCCGGAGGCTTTTTGGAGCCGACCTCTAGTGGCACTCGCCGGTATTGCAGCTGAAGACACTTCTGGATCGGCCTAATTTTTTGGAAATGTCTTTCATTCTGCTTTAATAAAAAACAAAACTGCCTTCTTAGTTGTCCACACAGTTTTCCAGTTCAGTGAGGGATTATTAGTTCCATACAAGTGTCACATTTAGTTTGATGTACAACTCTGTTTCCAAAGAAATGTTGGGACGCTGTGTAAAATGTAAATAAAAACAGAATGCAATGATTTACAAATTAAATAAACCCATATTTGATTGCAAATAGAAAAAAGACAACTTGTTTTATGAAAAACATATTCTCAATTTGAATTTGATGGCAGCAACACGTCTCAACAAAGTTGTTCCAGGATCATGTTCACCGCTGTGTTGCATCACCTCTTCTTTTAACAACACTCTGTAAATGTTTGGGAACTGAGGAGACCAGTTTATTGAGTTTTGAAAGTGAAATGTGGTCCCATTCTTGCCTGATTTAGGATTTCAGCTGCTCAACAGTTCAGGGTCTCCTTTGTTGTATTGTTCATGTCCTGATGCTCCAGATGTTTTCAATGACTGACAGGTCTGGACTGCAGGAGGCCAGTTTATCAGCGGACTCTTCTACTAGAGAACCATGCTGTTGGAATACGTGCAGAATGTGGTTGGACGTTGTTCTGCTGAAATAAACAAGACCTTCCCTGAAAGAGACGTTGTCTGGATGGCAGCACATGTTGCTCCAAAACCTGAATATATCATTCAGCATTAATGCTTCCTTCCAGATGTTCAAGCTACCCATGCCATGTGCACTAATGCATCCCTGTACCATCACAGATGCTGGCTTTAGAACTGAGCTGATAACAAGCTGGATGGTCCCTCTCCTCTTTAACCTGGAGGATGCAGCATCCATGATTTCCAAACAGAATCTCAGATTGTGATCCATCAGACCTCAGGACAGTTGTCCACTTCACCTCAGTCCATCTTCAATGACCTCGGTCCAGAGAAGGCGGTGGTGTTTCTGGATCATGTTTCTATCTGGTTTCTTCTTTGGAGAGTTTTAACCTGCATTTGTGGACGCAGCGATGAACTGTGTTCACAGAAGATGGTTTTCACAAGTGTTCCTGAGCCCATGCAGTGATTTCCACTCCAGAATAGTGTGTTTTTAATGCAGTGCTGCCTGAAGGCCCGAAGATCACCACCATCCAATATTGGTTTCCAGCCTTGTCCCTTGTGTTCAGAGATTTCTCCAGATTCTCTGAATCTTTTAATGATATTATGAACCGTAGACGATGAAATCCACTAATTCTTTGTAGTTTTACGTTGAGGAACATTATTCTTAGATTGTTGAACTATTTTCCCAAACAGTCTTTCACAGAGTGATGAACCTCTCCCCATCTTCACTGCTGAGAGACTCTGCCTCTCTGAAATCATCTTTTTTTTATACCCGATCATGTTACTGATCTGCTGCCATGGTAACCTCATTAGTTGAGTTTTTTTTTTTTTTTTTTTTTATCTCAAAACTTTTCTAGTCTTTTGTTGACCCTGTCCCAACGTTTTTGAGACATGTTGCTGCCATCAGCCATCAAATTCAAAATGAGCACATTCTTTTCATAAAGCAATAACATTTCTCAGTTTCAACATTGGAAATGTTTTCAATAAAATATGGGTTCATGGGATTTGCAAATCATTGCATTCATTGGTTGTACACACAAAGTTGATTAGATCCTGTTTGTTAACCACCCGACGGCTTTGCTGTTGCTTGGTTTTCACCATTTCCCATAAAACAAGAGAAAAAAGTGAAAACAGTCCGACGCCAGACTGATGAAGACGAGGCCGATGGAACGTTTGTTGAATTAAAGCATGGTACACCGGAAATAAATTGTGTTCCTGTTTTAATGGACTCAACTACAGCTTGATGTAAAAATTGTCATCAAAATGAAGAAGAATCACCTGGAAGTCGTCCATTTCTGAGAGAAACAGTGACACTGCTTGAGAACGAAGCAGCCTGAGTGCAGAGTGGCAGCTACTTTGTGAGCTGGGCAGCCTGGAGGCCTCAGGGGGCACAGACTTAGTGATTGTTATGAAGGGGCAACTGACTGTGTGACACACAGGGTCTAAGTCCTGATTTAAGCCTGTCTGGCCTCACTGCAGGAGTCAGGTTGGCTTTAGGGGCCACACACACACACACAGGTTGTGAAAGGAATCATTAATGAATTGACAATGCTGAAAAAAATAGAAGAATCTGAGGGCATTATCCTTTAGTGAGGGGACAGCTAAAGGAAAGCTGTGTGTGTGTGTGTTTTTGTGACACAAGTGGTTGGAGACTCTTGTAAAGTTAAGTCTGAGCTCTAAAACAGTAGCCTGGGGATGCACTGGGAAACGGGCCTTGTGGTCAAAAGCCATCAGACAGGTGGAGAAAAGGAGCCCCGCTGAGGTTTTTACTCACTAAAACAAACAGAGGGGAGCCGAGGAACCTGCTGCACGTCCACCCAATTTACCCCACACCTCCGAGCCCACAACAAGGGCTGCAGGAATGTGAGCCTTCCTGGAGGAGACAGTGGAGGGGAGGGGCGCTGGCTACTGGGACCCGTCCACAATGAATGACCACCTTGGAAATGTCACATACACGCGTGCACTGCAAAGACAATATGGCTGCAATTTGTATAACAGAGCGTCCTCTCCCTGATGCAGACATTTAACCCAGCTCCTTTCAGAGGCAGGAATGTGAGGAATCTTAGCCCGGCCATTTGATTGTAAAAAAGGAGGGCTCCTTTTCAGAGGGAACACAGGGGAATGTGGGATGTGATGGTCAGGCTGCTTTCTCTTTGATGCCTTTTCCCCCTTCTGTGTTTAACCATGAGCGAAGACGGTGTGAAAAAGTCCGGGTGCTGCTCGGATGGCGCCCCTTGTGTGGGATCTCCCTCTGTACGGCTGATCAGAAGACTTCTTTGTCCCACCAAGACGCAAAAAAAAAAAAAGACAGAATTAATTGCAATGGGGGAAAAAGAGAAAGTGTTAAATGAAATAAAAATCAAAGCCACAAGAGCTGAATGGGAGCGCGGGCTTTACGCCCCCCACCCGTCCTCTCAGCCTGTTGGTGCCAACCAGAGGAAAACGATCCTCACAGGAGATACAACAAGTTACATCGACACATTTCTGAGCAACACTTTAAAAAAAGAAAAGAAGCTCAAACCACACGTCCACAGACTGCAGTAGTAAAGACGGTGAATTCACAGCAGGTGAGTCAGAAAGCACCGGTCGCAGGTAAACCTGAGAAACAGTTGTTCTTGGAGCTGACAGAATGAGACGCTGGAAACTTTCAGAGAACTTCTCACAGCTTGTTCAGGCATTGAAGTAAAATACAGTCTGTTATGGTTTGAAAAATGTCACAATTCAGGGTTCAGCATCAACAATAAAAACTAGTTGCTGCTTCCGCGGTGAGCCACGGCCTGTCAGAGCAGCACTTCCTGCTCGATCCAATATGAAACAACCCAACAGAGAAGACTTGTGTCTGTCCTCCGCCGCCAAACATCTCCCACAAAGACGCCACTATTTTGCTCAGAGACAGGAAGTGCGAGCTGGAATCCTTCCTGGAAGCGTGCGGTGTGTGTCTGTGATCTGGCCTCGGCAGCAGCTGTTTCGCTGGCTGCAGGTGGAGCAGCGTCCTGTTTATGATGTTTGGCTCAGATGAGCGTTGAATCAAAGGGCCGTGCGGTCGGGCTGATGCTCGGGGAGGGTGGGGCCGATGCTGGTGGGTGTGTAGGGGCGGACGGTGGTGTTTCTGGATGCAGCAGGTATCTGAAGGTGGTCATGAAGCTGTGGGTGAGTCAGTGTGTTTGTGTTCCTGCAGCTCACACCGAGGCGGTAAAACACAGGCTGTTCATTTCAAGTGGAAGGAAATCAGTCGAGAAACAAACCTTCAACAGCCGAACAAAGACAAAAGTGAAGTTTTAATCATCGAAGCGAAGGTCCAAAGGGAGACTCCGGCTTAAAAACCCCACGACAGACACGACCCCAAAACACATCTTTTTGAAGCTTATTCTATAATTAATGAGCGATTATTTTCAGACGGACCAGCAGAACGCTGATAATAAGGAGTGACGTTAGCAAATGACAGAAAACGTCATGAGGGAAGTTGAATGGGAGTCCGTCTTTGGAACTTCTGCATCGGCCTCATTTTTCAGAGCCGGAAGAAACGTCCACTTTTCTAAACAGTCTGCGGTCCAGATACTTTTGGTCTTCTCGTAAACACGCCGCGACCTGCTGAAAGTGGACTTTTCTTATTTTGGCGCACAGACGTGATGCTTGAAAAGCCCTCGTCAACGTCTTCGGCCTGAGATCACAGACGAAGGAAAACCTGCAGAGCTTTGGAGAGCGAGCAGACAGCTGAACACTCACCGAGGAAAAAAACTCAGAGGTGAGAAGCCCTGCAGGGCAAATTATCACTCCGATCACCCCGATCACTCCGATCACCCCGATCACCCCGATCACCCCGATCACCCCGATCACTCCGATCACCCCGATCACCCCGATCACCCCGATCACCCCGATCACTCCGATCACCCCGATCACCCCGATCACTCCGATCACCCCGATCACTCCGATCACCCCGATCACTCCGATCACCCCGATCACTCCGATCACCCCGATCACCCCGATCACTCCGATCACCCCGATCACTCCGATCACCCCGATCCTCTCTCACCATGCAGCTGCATCAGACGTAGAATCCCTGCAGCAGACTGGGAGTCATTCATTACAGAACTTATCTTTTATGTCTATGATAAAGTTTTTGTTTTTTTATGAGGAACGTTTTTTTAAATAAATGTCCTCAGCATCCCACAGAGAGCTGCCAGACATCCAACGGTCGGTAACGTGGCCACTGAACTGTATAATCTGTTCTCTTTAGATTCACTTCCATGTCAGCGGTTCAGCTCTTCATGTTTGGACTTCAGAGGACACGGAGGTCTGCTCCACCTTGTAACCACCACAGCTTTCCTTCCCACCTGCCGCCCTCAGTGCAGCCGGCCCACCCATCCCTTCCTTCCCTCTCCTTGTCTTCTCCCCTCCTCGGATTTCCAGGCCGTTTGGGAACAGGAAGCAGCTTTTTGTGTCGGCCTGTTTTCATTGGCCCAGGTGAAGCTGGGAATTACAGAAGCCTTGTCAGGGATGTATCAGGTTTAAGCCTGGCCTTTCAAACACAGGAATTTTCAGAGGCCCCTCACTGCTCGCTGCAGACTGGTTTCATGGTGTTTCATGGTGTCCTCCAATCAGGGCTCCAGGTGGAGGGCCGCGCTGCTGCTGCTGCTGCGCTGACACAGTCATGTTTTACATGGACATCAATAGAAGACATGTAGGAGCATGAATGTTCGGTTGGTATCAGGTGTAGATAACTGATAACCACAGTGGGTTTAACCCATAATGCACTGCAGTTCTGTGTCTCCTCCACAGACCGGATATAAAAGAGTTTGTAGCTTCAGGTCTGTAAAATGGTTTCTGATGCAGAAGTGTCTTCAGCTGCAATACCAGCGAGTGCCACTAGAGGTCGGCTCCAAAAAGCCTCCGGCTCCATAGACTCCCATTCAACTTCTCTCATCAAATCCAAAGTGAATAAAATGTGTCCATCAGTTATCTCGGTGTTGTTAGCTAAAGTCACTCCTTCTTCTTAGTTTTCTGGAGGTCCATCTGAAAATAATCCCTCATTCATTAGAAAAGAAGATTCAAGAAGACCTGTTTTTGGGGGCATGTCTGTTTGATTGACAGGCCTGCGGTGCAGTCAGGTTACAGCTATCGGTGGGCGGGACGTAGTATCGTCAGGTTTCCGATCAGATCGGTCAGCTCCACCGCTGGCTCCTCCCCCAACTCGTCCAAATATGGTCACTTCCTGCTCCAAACCGCTCCGAACTAACAAGATGGTGACGGACAGAATCTGAACTGGAGGATTCATAACGTTCATGAACCAACGATGACGTCACTGCTGGATGATGACATCACTGATGGTTGATGATTGAGACCTGCTGTCATCACGCTGCACTGAGAGTTGTACTGCTGTTCAGTGACATCAGGGGAACATCTTCATTCATGTCTGAAAAAAGTGAACACGACCGGCTGCTGCATGTTGATCTTTCAGTTCCTGTCAGCAAACACGGACTCAGAAAGAGCTTCTTCATGTTATCAGGGGACGTTTTAGAAACACGACACTGATGGAGATACTTCAGGTGGTTAAGTTCGAAATAAAAGACACTGAACTGTTCAGTTTCTGTGATCCTGGGTGATGAAGCGTGTCCTCCTCGGTTCCGCTCATGTTTCTGTCCTCACACAGCTGCACCTGCTTTTTCAGGACTCGCTCCTCAGAAATATTTCAAAAAGACTAAATTAGACTTTCTCGTGAGCTCTGCAGCCACATTTTGGACGTTTGTTGTCCATCCTGGTGCCGACATGAAGGTTATCAGCTGCTGGTAGACGTGACTGTGATTAAATGCTAAATTTTATATTTAAATTTTTCCCACCCAGATCTATAAATAACAAGGCCAGGAGTCAGGCAGTAGAGGGGCGGAGCTTCAGGCCTGCTTACACTGGATTACAGGTTATTCACACTTTTTGCTGTATTTTTGGTTTTTATTTCCAGTTTAGTTTATAATATGTTTTAAAAGTGGGTTTTTGAAAATGATGAGTTTAGTTTTTATTCAGTTTGGTGTTTGCTTCAGAAAAAGTCTGGAGTGATAAAAACTCAACAATAGAAAACGTCTCCACAGTGAGGACATGTGAACAACCAGCCACGATGCAACTGGAAAAACCAACAACGACAACAAGAAGAGCACACATACGGAGCGGTTCCTCTTGTTTCTGTTTTCCCTGAGAGCAGCTGGGTGCTCTATCGAGGGATTGTTCCCCTTTCAGAAATCTCCCCCTCTCATCAGTTGCTTCCTCCTGACTCCCGCTGCCATGACAACAGCTGTGGACAGCCTGACAACCCGCCACAGCCGCTGCCTGCTGATGTAAAACTGTCCTAATGTACAGCATGAATACTCATAAACTGACAAAAGTAAGGACAGCTTCTCTAGAATTTCAGTTTGGATTAGTTGTGTTTTTTTTGTGTGTGTAAAGCCGTGTTTTTATTTCAGTTAATGAGAATGTTTTTTTCCACATCTAGTTTGTGTCCTTCAGTAGTTTTTATTGCTGTTCTCAGCTGCTGCCAAGTAAAGAGTCAAAGAGTAACTGCATCTGATGACTTTGTCTCTTTTCTCTTTTTACGGTTGTGTAAAGGACAGCCACACTGAACCCTGTCTCTCTCTGTGTCCAACAACATCATCAGCACCTGACATCAACATCTGATGGACATCTGACAGGATCATGAAAGAGCACTGAAACAAATTCATGACTCACCGTTCAACGTCCCAGATACGAAGAGGGGAGGAGTCCTCGCAGCATGCAGTGCCTGTTACAAAGGAGCTGGGCAGAGGGACAGAGGGACAGAGAGACAGAGGGACAGAGGGAGACAGAGACAGAGGGAGACAGAGACAGAGGGAGACAGAGAGAGACAGAGAAAGTGTGAGACAGAGAGACAGAAAGAGACAGAGGGACAGAGAGACCGAGGGACAGAGCGACAGAGAGAGACAGAGGGATAGAGAGGGACAGAGAGACAGAGGGACAGAGCGACAGAGAGAGACACAGGGACAGAGAGAGACAGAGAGACAGAGGGACAGAGCGACAGAGAGAGACACAGGGACAGAGAGAGACAGAGGGGGACACAGACAGAGAGATATCTTATAAAGTGTATTCAAAGCAGCTCAAGTGAAACCCAGAGCAAACACTAACAGAGGGAATATGTTATTTTCTGGAATGTATTATTCATACAGCAGGAAGGTGGAAGTGACTGAAGAGAATCTCCACCTCGTTACTAACATGTCAGTCATTAAATCGGAGTCACCTGCAACTACAACTCTGTTTCCAAAAGAGTTGGGATGTAAAACAACCCTGAATGCAGTGATTTATTGAAAATAGACCAAAGACAACATATCAAGTGTTGAAACTGAGAAATGTTATTGTTTTATGAAAAATATGTGCTTATTTTGAATTTGATGGCAGCAACATGTTTTAAAAATGTTGGGACAGGATCATGTTCACCACCGTGCTGTATCATCTCTTCTTTTCACAACACTCTGTAAACGTTTGGGAACTGAGGAGACCAGTTTCTGGAGTTTTGAAAGTGAAATGTGGTCCCGTTCTTGCCTGATGTAGGATTTCAGCTGCTCAACAGTTCAGGGTCTCCTTTGTCATATTTCTTTATATTTCATGATGCGCCACATGTTATAAATGGGTGACAGGTCTGGACTGCAGGAGGTCAGTTTGGTACCAGCACTACCATCCTCTCCTATACTCACTTTTCTCAATCATGTTACTGATCTGTTGGCAATTAACCTCATTAGTTGTGAGATGTTCAACCAGGTGTTTCATAAAAAATCTTTACACAACTTTTCCAGTCTTGTTGATCCATCCCAACTTTTGTGAGATGTGTTGCTGCCATCAAATTCAAAATAAACGTATAATTTTTCATAAAACGATACAATTTCTCAGTTTCAACATTTGTTATGTTGTCTTTGGTTAATTTGAAATCAAATATGGGTTTATGGGATTTGCAAATCATTGTATTGTTTTTATTTACATTTTACACAGCGTCTCACAAACAAAATCAGATGTGAAGACGTCATCCAGGTGAGCCAGCAGCCATAAAAGGATGAAACATTTGGTTTCAGCTGCCGCACAGACTGAAGGGACGTTTTTAAATGTGTGACTTCATTTTAAATGATACAAGACACAGAAATGCAGCGATCCTCAGAGCAGAACAAAGAAAGACACCTTTAGAACATGTCTGACCACTGACAGCTTCAGATTGGATGTCGCAGCCGGCTCCACTACACCACACCTCCTCACTGGTTTCCACTTAACATGCACTTTACTGACTTCATTGACCTACAGGTATGACATCATCATGGAAGAGGTCTGTCTCTTCCTGTGATAGGGCAAGAATGAGAGCACAACAAAGGTGTTGTGGATGGGCGTGTTTCATAAGCAGCTGAAGAAGAAGAGGAGGAGGAGAGTGTGTTTTTGTCATGAGAAATTGTTTACTCTAAAAAAAAAAAACACGCCCCCAAAAACAGGTCTTCTTGAATCTTCTTTTCTAATGAATGAGGGATTATTTTCAGATGGACCTCCAGAAAACTAAGAAGAAGGAGTGACTTTAGCTAACAACACCGAGATAACTGATGGACACATTTTATTCACTTTGGATTTGATGAGAGAAGTTGAATGGGAGTCTATGGAGCCGGAGGCTTTTTGGAGCCGACCTCTAGTGGCACTCGCTGGTATTGCAGCTGAAGACACTTCTGGATCAGAACCATTTTACAGACCTGAAGCTACGAACACTTTTATATCCAGTCTGTGAGTAGTACACACACACACACACACACACACACACACACACACACACACACACACACACACACACACACACACACACACACACACACACACACACACACACACACACACACACACACACACACACACACACACACACTTGCCCCTGCCTCCATTCACACACATTGTTTCCCAGCAGAAGAAAGGAGAAGAGAACTACAACACTCGTGATCCTTTGATTGGAGTGGCAGGTTGGAATTAGCAGCTAGGTATGCACAGTGAATGACAGCATGTGGAGAGGGGGGGGCAGCGCTGAAAGGAGAGGGGAGGAGCGCTGTGGGACAGGGCTGACGGGGTGTGTTTGAGTGTTAGAGGGTGGGGTGGTGACCAGGGGTGCTGGTGGTAGGGGGGCTTCTGTTGGGCCGGGCCTGAGTCTCAGGGCTTAGTGCCCTCCTACAGGGATGACGGACAGGAGGGAGGGCCCGCCTTTTACACACACAGAGGTAGTTAGTGACAAATTGTGTTGCTGGATGAGTATACTGTAGACGGAGGCACAGAGAGAAAAAATAAACAATAATAATTCAGTTCAGTTGGATTTTTATCTCAGGAGACTTTACACAGAGAGGTCACAACCTCACATCATAGAGACTCATCAAATTAAATTATATTCTATTTTATTTATATAGCGCCAAATCACACTGCAGGTTATTTCAGGGCACTGAACACAGTAAAGCAGAACTTTACAGCATCATACAGAGGAACCCAACAATTCAACAATTCAACAATTCAACCCACATAATTTAGGATGGAAACAAACTCGTCTTTAAGGGATAAAAACCTCCAACAGAGCGAAGAAAGAACTCCCTCTTAACGGAAGAAACCTCCCACAGAACCAGGTTCAGAGCTGGAGAACATCTGCCTCGACTGGTTGGGGTGAGAGGAGAGCAGAGACAAACCACAGACTGGATATAAAAGAGTTCGTAGCTTCCGGCTCCGAAAAATGTAACTCCCTGCCTGGAAACCACGGTGAAGGAAGGACGCTATCAGCGCCAGCTGTGGTGGAGGTCAGGAAGCCCGTCAGTGTCTCACAGCGTACCTTCACTTGAAGGACCAGGGAGCAGGAATCAGGAGGATCTGTTGGCAGAAGCCTCTGATCCCATTAGTGGATCAGCTGTTTCATGACCTGAGAGACCTGAGAGGAGGCGGGTCCTCTTCCACAGAGCCGCCATGTTTCTACCGAAGCCCAGAAGGGACAAACCAGACACTGGATCTGGAGAGGGCCCCACAAGTTTTCATGTAACCTGAAGGCCCCTGTAGATTCTCCTTTAACTCCTCAGACAAGACAACAAGACTGCCGTCCCGTCGTCAGACGTCCTCGTCTTCAGTGTGTAGAAGCTGTGACACAAGTTGTCATAAAATTAAAAGGATATCCACTGCATGCTATAACCGAGCATGTTATGCTCATCCCAGTCTCTCTCGTAATACCCCTTTGTACCACAAGATGGTCCATTGATGTTGGACATGCAGTAGAACTTTTCACTAGTGACTCAGAGGAAGAGTTTAACTTCTTGTTCTGATCACAGACTGGATATAAAAGTGTTCGTAGTTTCTAGCTCTGAAAAACAAGGTCAATGCAGAAGTGCTTTAAGCTGCAATACCAGCGAGTGCCACTAGAGGTCGGCTCCAAAAAGCCTCCGGCTCCATAGACTCCCATTCAACTTCTGTCATCAAATCCAAAGTGAATAAAATGTGTCCATCAGTTATCTCGGTGTTGTTAGCTAAAGTCACTCCTTCTTCTTAGTTTTCTGGAGGTCCATCTGAAAATAATCCCTCATTCATTAGAAAAGAAGATTCAAGAAGACCTGTTTTTGGGGGCGTGTCTGTTTGATTGACAGGCTTCCTGCTCCAAACCGCTCCGAACTAACAAAATGGTGACGACAGAATCTGAACTGGAGGATTCATAACGTTCACAAACCAACGATGACATCACTGATGAATGAAGACATCACTGATGGATGCTGCAAAAAATAAAGTGGTTCCAGCACCTCTGAAATTGAAACTATAAATGTATGAGTGTCCATTGAGATCAGGTTCTACATTAGTTCTGGAAAAGGACCGGTGGGTTAAAAGGTCTGCAGCCGTCCAAACAGCAGGCATCACACACACGTACTGTCCAGTGAGGAGAGGGATGTGTGTGTGTGTGTGGAGGTGGGAGGGGGGGGGGCAGGACAGCACAGAGCTGTGGTGGTGGTGGTGGTGGTGGTGGTGGGGGGGGGCATCTAAGTGAGGCATTGAGGCAGCTGTCAGGCCCGTTAGCCGGCGCTGCCCATTGGCAGGCCCCTGGTAATTAGTGTTGGGTAAACTCATTTATGGCCCAAATGGGTCGGGCGGGGCCGGGACCAGTATGCTCGGTGGGTGACCTCTGACCCCGCTGACACAGGATACAATAGGGTTACGGTCACACTCAGTATCTGGACCCTATTACTCTCCATTACTCACATTACTCACCCCTCACTGGGCTGGGTGGGGGACACCGAGCGGACAATAAGAGAGCTCCCCCCTCGGCCCGCCTCGCTCCCTCACCCCTCTGAAGTGCCAGCCGGGCCTGAACCTGGGTCAGCGCTAGCACTGATATTATAGCTGCTAAGGTCAGAGCCTCTCTCGCCTCATGTGGGGCAGGTGTCCCCCGTAAACACACACACACACACACACACACACACACACACACACACACACACACACACACACACACACACACACACACACACACACACACACACACACACACACACACACACACACACAGCGTTGACTTCCATTCATTGTGAACAGTCTGACCCAAACTCTAACCAGAACCAACCAAACCAGGACCTCATGAGGTAATGAAATCACACACACACGAACACACAGAGTCATATCTCTGACCAAACAGAGCCCCCCCACACACACACACACGCGCGCACACACACACACACACACACACACACACACACACACACACACACACACACACACACACACACACACACACACACACACACACACACACACACACACACCTCTCATCATTAGCAGCATGCTGGGCCTCTGCTGCCGTTTGGGTAACCTCATCAGCTGGCTGTATTATCTGAGGGCCTGTGTGTCAGAGTCTCACACACACACACACACACACACACACACACACACACACACACACACACACACACACACACACACACACACACACACACACACACACACACACACACATATGCTGAAGGAGTTTCAGCTGCTTGTACAACATTAATCTGGACATAAACATTAACTGAATGAGAAACATTTGAAGGACAGATGAATCCACCTGGATCAGAAAAGTCCTCGTTGAAATGTATTTGCCAGTTTGGGGCAAAGCTTTGAAAGATTACGGTGAAATGGATTCAGGAGGTTGAAGGTTGGCCGACGGTCACTTCATCAGTCGGTCAGTGACAGACATTCACATTTAGAGGGCTGAAAACAACTTTTAGGACAAAGTAGGACAAACCATGACAACATGACAATGAGTTCCCATGGCAACTGTCAACAGTGAGGTCTGTGGATTACTCTCTGGAGTGCTGTTAAATTGGTCAAATTTAATTTGTTAAATTAAATCCACTTTGACTGTTAGTGTTGGGGGGTGAGGTCATTTCAGAGGGGAAATATGTGCAGAAATTTGACAAGTTAAAAACACAGACTGGATATAAAAGTGTTCATAACTTCCAGATCTGTAAAATGGTTCCGATCCAGAAGTGTCTTCAGCTGCAATACCAGCGAGTGCCACTAGAGGTCGGCTCCAAAAAGCCTCCGGCTCCATAGACTCCCATTCAACTTCTCTCATCAAATCCAAAGTGAATAAAATGTGTCCATCAGTTATCTCGGTGTTGTTAGCTAAAGTCACTCCTTCTTATTAGTTTTCTGGAGGTCCATCTGAAAATAATCCCTCATTCATTAGAAAAGAAGATTCAAGAAGACCTGTTTTTGGGGGCGTGTCTGTTTGATTGACAGGCCTGTGGTGCAGTCAGGTTACAGCTATCGGTGGGCGGGACGTAGTATCGTCAGGTTTCCAATCAGATCGGTCAGATCCACCGCTGGCTCCTCCCCCAGCTCGTCCAAATATGGTCACTTCCTGCTCCAAACCGCTCCGAACTAGCAAGATGGTGACGGACAGAATCTGAACTGGAGGATTCATAATGTTCACAAACCAACAATGACATCACTGATGGATGATGACATCACTGATGGCTGCTGATTGGTTAAAACCAAAACTATCTCCATGGTTAGAAATCACTGAGTCGAAGGCATGAAGCCTGTTTTGAATCTCGATGAACCAGCCCTTGAATGTACTTCTGCATTTAAAGATGGCCTCATCTCTTTATGAAAACCTCCAGTGAATACAAATTAAAGCACAGAAAAACTGTCAGGTGACATCTTAGGGCTTTTCATACTTTAACCACAGAACTGAGAGAAGATCATTTAGAAAACGACTTTCAATACTGACTATTTATTATTGATTATTATTTACATTTATCTTCAGTAAATGCTTAACAGTCGAGCACACCTGGTTGCTGCTTCCTGCAAAATACTGTACATTTTATATTTCTTATATTTGTATTGTAACTATTTCAGTTTTTATTTTTAGGTTTTGTAAATATTTATATATATTTTCTTGCTTAGGTTAGGGAGGACCAGCAAAGTAAGACTTTTTTTTAAAATTTTGTATAATGTGCATATGACAATACAATTCTCTTAATCTCTCAACAACAGACCATTTTAGGCGTTTTTGTCTTATGCAAATAAATGACAAAGAAAATACATGTATGTGTTGATATTGCGACTGAAACTTATTGACTGTGTTAAGTTGACATGGAAACCAGTGACTCACAGTCAGACACTCACATGACAAACTTCACGATGAATTCATGTTTCCATCTTACTCCAACTCGACATGTTTGCTAAATGTAAAAGTCTGCAGAAACAACATTTCACATGAACGTGCTGAACCTGCCTGCGACGGCACTTATGACGCCGAGAGACAAACGCATTCAGTTCTTGCCTTTAATGGCTGTCTTGACTTTTGTTCGTTTGGGGAGACAAGTCTTCTATTAGGAGGACATAATACAAACAAAAAGTAAGTCGGTATTTATCTCAGCCTCTGCCCCGACGACCAATTACACATGAATGCTGGAGAGCAGCCCACATCCCCGCTCTGGGAATGTGGAGGCATTTGGCTCTGGACTCCAGGGGCGGTTTAGCTTTTCCCCACCACCCCCGAACCTCCACCCCCTCCACCCCTGCCCCCCGTCAGAAAGAGGGTTGTTAATTTGTTGCGCTTGACCCCGGGCTTTGTGCCTGACGTGTATCTAGTTTGTAAAAAGTGCTTTTATCTGCTTCTAAATATGTCTGGGCTCAAAGGGTTATGATGCTTTTATATTGGTCAGGCAGGGAGACAATGGCCAAAGGGTGCAAGTGGTGACCCCCACCCCTCCTGCACACACTCCCTCGCCCTCTTTCACTCCCAGCCTCCCGTCCCTGCTCCCTCTGGCCCTTTACACACCGATATGCATGGGCAAACATTTGCATGCACACAAACATGCACTTTCTCTCTCTCACAAATTCCCACTGTTATGCATGGACACACACACGCACGCACGCACGCACACACACACACACACACACACACACACACACACACACACACACACACACACACACACACACACACACACACACACACACACACACACACACACACACACACACACACGCACGCACATATGCCCGGACTCCGTTGTCCAATCCCCACCCCCTGTGGCCCTTTTGGCTTCTGTTTGTGTCTCCTGTGTGTAGGGTCACCAGGACATTCCTCAGCCGGCCCCTCGGCTCTGCTCAGCCGGCTGGAACAGACCAGGACCCAACACAAGCGTCCGCACCGCGCCGCGCACGCACGCACGCACGCACGCACACACACACACACACACACACACACACACACACACACACACACACACACACACACACACACACACACACACACACACACACACACACACACACAAGCCTGCCTCCTCAAAATCATGTTTATATACAACCAATTTGCAACAGTTAATGCATTCTGCAGAAAACGCGACTTGTTCTATTAACAAGTGAGGAAATGTCGCTTTCATCATTTATTTTTGCCAATCTGCAATTAATGTTTGTAGTGAATGTGTTAGCTTTGACAAAATATTGGTTTCCCATCAAAACTGTTGCAGACCAATATCCAGTAACTACATTACTAGACGTCCTTATAGTTCTGTTCAGGTATTGTTGGGTGAAAGATCGCGATGCACGTTAACAGAAAAGTCCTCGTAAATTGTGTAAAAATACATGAAAATACACTATTGGTGAACAGCAGCCACTGTATAAACTAATGCCGCTATTAATGCTCATACTCTGATCTAAAAGGTTAACTCTGCTCTAACAGATTAACTCTGATCTAAAAGGTTAACTCTGATCTAACAGATTAACTCTGATCTAGCAGATTAACTCTGATCTAAAATGTTAACTCTGATCTAACAGATTAACTCTGATCTAAAAGGTTAACTCTGATCTAACAGATTAACTCTGATCTAACATATTAATTATGCTCTAACAGATTAACTCTGATCTAAAAGGTTAACTCTGATCTAACAGATTAACTCTGATCTAACATATTAATTATGCTCTAACAGATTAACTCTGCTCTAACAGGTTAACTCTGATCTAACAGATTAACTCTGCTCTAACAGATTAATTCTGCTCTAACAGATTAACTCTGATCTAACAGGTTAACTCTGATCTAACAGATTAACTCTGATCTAACAGATTAATTCGGCTCTAACAGATTAACTCTGATCTAACAGGTTAATTCGGCTCTAACAGGTTAACTCTGATCTAACAGATTAACTCTGATCTAACAGATTAATTCGGCTCTAACAGATTAACTCTGATCTAACAGGTTAATTCGGCTCTAACAGGTTAACTCTGATCTAACAGATTAATTATGCTCTAACAGATTAACTCTGATCTAACAGGTTAACTCTGATCTAACAGGTTAATTCGGCTCTAACAGGTTAACTCTGATCTAACAGATTAATTATGCTCTAACAGATTAACTCTGATCTAACAGGTTAATTCGGCTCTAACAGGTTAACTCTGATCTAACAGATTAATTATGCTCTAACAGATTAACTCTGATCTAACAGGTTAACTCTGATCTAACAGATTAATTATGCTCTAACAGGTTAACTCTGATCTAACAGATTAATTATGCTCTAACAGATTAACTCTGATCTAACAGCTCTAACAGGTTAACTCTGATCTAACAGATTAATTATGCTCTAACAGATTAACTCTGATCTAACAGGTTAACTCTGATCTAACAGATTAATTATGCTCTAACAGGTTAACTCTGATCTAACAGGTTAACTCTGATCTAACAGGTTAACACTGATCTAACAGGTTTTTTAATTTATAAATATAAATCTGAGGTGAATTTGAAATAATTAAAGTGATACTGCTGAAGACAAAGCTGATCAATGACTATAATTAGAGGCTCCACATACTTTCATTACAAAACGAGTCTTATCCATAACTGAATAAACATGAATAAATTACAGATATCTGTAATTCTCACGCGACTCCCAATTGATCCGAGCTAAACTGTCCTGCTGACATTAGAGGACTTGGATTGAGTCAGGCGTTGTGATTTGTGCTCTGTGGTCCATCAAAAGCTCTTTCATGTTACAATGAACTGCCCCAGCAATACAGTCCTACAAATATATTATGTCCACATTTTGAAACCTTTTTTCCATTTCTGAAGATGTAACCTGCACAAGCAGACCACAAGAAATAACAACTATTGAAAGTAATTCCCCTATGCTTTTATCTATATGATGGATGAATGGATAGATTGATACTTTATGGATAATTAGATGACTTATTAAAATACTGTGACATCCCTGTAAAGTCCATATCACAGCCTTCAGAAAGATTCAAACCCATTTAAGACAGTGACAATCCACAATAATTGCTGATATTTCGTGTGAGTCGGTGAAAGGAGGTCTCTGTGACAAGTGTTTGTATGGTCGGGGTCAGCGAGGAGCGCGACTGACAAGTTTTAAATTGGGATCCAGCAGAAGCAGAGCTTCACTGATCACAGAGCTTTCTGCTGCTCAAAATGTGGTGGGAGTGACGCTCATTAGGATAATGTGCTGTATGGATAACCCTGCCGACAGTATGCAAGACACACTCCCACGCTGCCCGCATCCAGCCACACACGGAAACTTCAACACGACGTACAGAGCTTCCACTTCGGAAGTCTGGATTTACTAAATATACAAATGAAACGAGTGGAAGACATCTATAAGTTAACCGACTGGACACTCAACATCCTAAAACTTTTACTTGTACAAACCAACATTCACTAAAAACAATATGTCACAGAAATCTACAGCAACACAGTCAATGCTCAGAAAATAAGCTGATAGAAAACACATCGTTCAGTAATTATTTCACTCATATTTCATATATTTGCTCTTCTGGCTCCAGCTGGTCCGCTAGGATGTCCGTACAACACAGTCAATATAATAATCACCATCATCATAATAATAATAATGATAAACACATAATCCAAAGATCTAAAGACGTGACTCTTTTGGAAATTGTAACAGAAATATTAGTGAAAAATATGTTCATATTTTACAGAGTGATGTTACCCAGATAGGACGTAAACATTTACCAGCTGCTTTATCAGACGCTGTTTAACACAGTTCAGAGGACATCTGATGGGTTTAGTGGACAGTTCTGAATCATCATAGAACTAATAATAATAATAATTAATAGAACTGACGGCATGGAACAATAACTTTTGCATAATGTGGCTAACTATTTGTTTCCCTATAAGCATCCAACAATGACACTTATCATCGTTCCACTGTTTTATGAACTCAGATCACCTTCACATGTTCGGACTCAGATGCAACGGAGAAAACCAGTTTGTTCGTAGCGGATCAGAAACCTTTACGCATCCCTTTCTCTAGTTTGTTGTTTGTTTGTTGTTTTTGCTCATTTTTTGGGGTTTCTTGCTTCTAAATTCATTTTCTGTATTATGTTCTACTTATTATTTATTTGTGGTTCATTTGTTGTATTTAGTATGTTTGTGCTTTAATGTGTTTTAATGTGTAATGTGTTTGAATCATAAAAAAACAATGACAACTTCTCTGTTTTACCTCCATTTCTGTCACTGATCAGTGCACATCAACAATGTTGTTAATATTGTGCAGTTAATAAATTATCAGAATTGTAAACAATAATTCAATACTGAGTTTCAGCCCTGATAGTGATATTCATTTAAAATGTGATCATCCCTGTTTATAGATAAAACAAACAAGTAACGTGAATAAAACCACCAACAGGTTGTTTTATGTTGAGTGCAGCTCTGCTTCTCTGCTCATCAACAGTTCAGTGAGATGAAACCCAACAGCAGAGCTATCATAAGTAACATAAACAATATTCTAATGAACAGGAAAAAATATTTCCCGCTCTTTAGTGCTTTGGTTCAGTGCGTTACTCGGCCGTTAAACTTCAGCTGTATGAATGAAACAAACGTGTGTGTGCTTGCTGATATATTGTGCCGTAGATGTCCATCAATAATATTATTGTGAGAATATCAGACTCGTCTTCGTTTCTCTTCTACCAGCTGCAACATGATGTGTCTTTTTAAAAAAGAAATAGAAGGAAACAGTCTTCTCTGGTAAACCTAAGACCTGAGAACACCTGTATGAGGCCAGCGTGTAATGAGAGGTCTGGATGTGTGTGTGTGTGTGTGTGTGTGTGTGTGTGTGTGTGTGTGTGTGTGTGTGTGTGTGTGTGTGTGTGTGTGTGTGTGTGTGTGTGTGTGTGTGTGTGTGTGTGTGTGTGTGTGGTGTGGTTGTGTTTCTCTGTGTTTATGTGTGTAATAAGTGTGGGGCATCTGCAAGGTGTGTCTCTCTTCGGGGGAATGTGTGTCTGCATGAGGCTATCTGTGTATATGAGGAATGTAAGGTGTGTGTGTGTGAGTGTGTGTGTGTGTGTGTGTGTGTGTGTGTGTGTGTGTGTGTGTGTGTGTGTGTGTGTGTGTGTGTGTGTGTGTGTGTGTGTGTGTGTGTGTGTGTGTAATGAGGGGGTTCAGAGGGAGCTGTGATTATTCTTGCCTCCTGCGGTGCGGGTCCTCTGGCTCTGTGGGCCCCAGGGAAAGCACCCTGTATTTAGCGTGTGGGAACGCACATTCTGCCCCCTTATCGCTGCATTGTTGCAGCCTCGCTCTTTTCTTCTCTTTTTTTAACTAATTGAATTCTTGACTCCTGAGCCACAGGGACGGCTCGCAGAGACCAAAGAGAGAGACGTGAATTTGGGGCTTTTTCTTGCGGTTGAGTGGGGCAGAGCAGTGGGGGTGAAATTGGAGTGCGTGAGGTTGGGTGGCGGCGGCGGCGGTGGCGGCAGGAGGGTGGTGGGGGGGGGGGTGCAGTCAGAGAGGGCTGGCCGAAGCTGGCTGGGTGGCTGCTGTGGCGTCACCCTGTACTTACTGGAGGTCAAAGGTCATTCCTCCCCTGGTGGTGGTGAGAAAGTGGCGAATCGGGGACGGTTTATCCAACAATCATTTTCTCCTTTTGGAAACTTTCAAAGGCGCGTTTGGCCCCGGCGACATCTTTGTAGTTGTGCTTGAGGAATTCGAGACAAAACAACCCCCTCCGCCTGTTCTCACCTCTCTTCGGGGTAGCTTCTCCCTTCACTGGCCGCTGCCCACCCCCCCTCCTCTCTACACTACTGGTCAGTGTAGCATACCCCCCCCCCCCCCCAACCCCACCAGCTCCATGTCAACGTACCCGCACAGTGTGGCAGGAAGCTGGCACGACTGAGCATCAAAGTCAAATGAACAGGAAGACGTTGATGCTGCTTTATTTCACAGGACTCTGACTGTACGTTTGTTTACTGTGGCTTCAAACAGACGTTCAGTCAAATACATCAACAAAGAACTGCACTGAAAGGATCTGCTGCTAAATATCAATTTGCTCCAGAGGCGATTTCTGATTCCTGAATTCTGATTAAATATATGATTTGGTGTAATAACTACCAGCCCGGGAGGAATTCTGTCAGCCTGCTAGCACCAGCACCGCCGGTTTCCTTCTCACGGAATAAATCCTCCCGTTTAACGGCTCCTCTGACCGGTAACCGTTTAACTGCTTTTGTCCGACGGTCTGCCGACCACAGCTTCAAGCTCAGAGCGAGCAAACGAGCTGCAGTGATTCCACTTTGATTCGTGTCATTATAACAGCATTAACCTGATTAAACTGTAGTTTCTGTCCAACTACCAGGTGAAAGACTTCTACACTGCCAGCAGCTCACTGACCTCTGAAAGGCTTAACGACAGATTTAGCTGCTAACTTTACGATCGGTGGGAAACCTGCTCTGCTATCTGATACGACGCTGCAGCATTGAAATACATCGTTCTTGGAAATATGACTCGTGATGAATACACGGTGTCTAAAAGCATCAGATTTAAATCAACACTAAGTTCCAGCATTAAAGCTCCTATCATCATATAGAGAGTACAAGTATATGGTCCTGGTACCAGACACCACAGCCCCCTCACAGGGCTGACTGGACTCTTTTAGAAGTGTGTGAAGCACCAGCAGTGTGTTCTGGTTGTGTTTCTCTGGAGTCTCAGTCCGGCTGTCGGAGCTGATCTACCCGCCCGGGCCTTCCACGCAGGTAATGAAATGCGACTACCAGGAACTCTATGAGACATATAGATATGTAATAATTGTGTCTTTTGACAGCTGCAACACAGAAAACTGTACGTAGCAACAACGTAGACAATAAAAACAGACAAAAAGAACCCCCCCCCCCCCCCCCCCCCCCCCCCCCCCCCCCCCCCCCCCCCCCCCCCCCCCCCCCCCCCCCCCCCCCCCCCCCCCCCCCCCCCCCCCCCCCCCCCCCCCCCCCGTTTAACAACGTGGTCTTCTTTCCAGAGAAACCACAAATCAAGTAAACACAACTAAATCAGCGAGTCATCAAATTCAGGCGGACAAAACAGACATGCTGCGTGCAGGTATGAAGCTGTGCAGAGGACCATTCATAGAAACGTTATAGAAACGTGGTCCGTTCCTTTCATGAACAATAAACTTCAGAGCGACCCAGAACCTGCGTTTATATCAAACCTGGGATAATCTATATTTATTGTCTTAGTTCATACTGCATCCATCGTGCTACTTTGTGAGTTAATATCATACTAGTGGGAAAAGTGCAAATAGTTTTATAGTTTATTTTGTGTATATAGCCTGATTGTTTGTGTACATTTTTCTTTGTCTTTTATTCTATTTTTTTTTTTTTATTGTATCTGTATTTGTAATTTTTGTCTTTTTCCTCTCTGTATTCTTAAACTGTTGTGATGACTAAATTTCCCCACTGCGGGATTAATAAAGTCTGATTTTATCTTAGTTGTTCCACATAGAAAATCAAACGAACAAATTAAAAATGGCACGTTTACAAAGTTTTGCTGAGGTGGTTTCTAATTAAATATATTTTAATTGATTATTAAAAATAAATACGATTTTGAATTACTTAAAAGAAAACACGTACTTTCAGTTTCAGTTTCATATTGTGTTACGATATATTTCAAATATTACTTATATTATTAAATATTAACCAACAGTTTTTTAGTCCACTATATTTATCTGACTAATGACTTTTTACATGGAGACCATAATATGTGACATTTTTATAGATGAAAGCACCATGTTTGGAAATTAGTTTGACACTTTCAACCACTGGCAGCATAAAAAATACTGTTATAAATCATCAAATAATACATTTAATAAGGAAACACTGGATCCTTCTGGATATATATATCAATCACTTCTAATTCTCATACATTAATTACATTTTGCTGCTTTATTTGAAAAGGTTTTTACATATTGGAGTATATTTTTTTTTAACATAGAATTAGTCCTTTTACTTCATTCAACAAG
The DNA here is from genome assembly GCF_029030835.1 of Brachyistius frenatus. NCBI lineage: Eukaryota > Metazoa > Chordata > Actinopteri > Embiotocidae > Brachyistius > Brachyistius frenatus. The sequence goes on from NW_027210975.1 coordinate 56,342, forward strand.
GTTATTTTGTCTCTTCAAGATGATAATTGATACCTGATACACATTTAATAGATTCAGACCAAAACATGCATTCATTATCCCTGACATTAATGTGAGAGCCTGGTTATACTTCAGTACTGCAGAGGTGTATTTATCCGAGTTCATCCAAAGTGTTCCAACACACAGAACTAAACCACCGAGCAAAAACCTGCCGAGAAAGTTTCTGATTCTACAAGAGTTCATCTCCACCAGCAGCACGCAACCACGAATGCAGACGGACAACCAGGAAGACAAACGTAGCGGGATGTCTCCCAGCCCGAAGCCACACCTCCTGTCCACAGAGGCCGAGGAACCGGACAGACGAGCGGCCGAGTGCCGAGCTCAGAGTCGGCCCGGTGTGAGAAACTCTAGAAGCCGTGACTCGACGCGTCGCGGTGAGTGGAGGAAACACTTTGGACAACGAACCACCCGTCCCACTTCCTGCTGCCTGGACCTGCACACGCCACACACACAGCAGGAGGAGGAGCAAACCAACAGGTGATGCATGACTCACCACAACATGCAGCAGTCTCCCAATAAAGCTGACAATTAAAAAATGTCCCCTTGGGGATAAATAAAGTAACTACCTAACCTAACCTAACCTAACCTAATAAATAATAATTATACAACACGTAGTTCTGACCCAGAGATCTGATTGGTCAACGAGCTCAAATCATGATGACATCACATCCTGCTCATCACTACAAATATCACTCCTCCTCCTCCTTAATGGGAATATAGAATTAGAATAGAATTCCATATAATATGTAATATAATGTAGTTTCTACTTGTTATAGTTGTTTGTCCAAATCGGGTCTTGTAGAACAGAACAGAAATGTTTTGTCAGGATTGCGACCCGATCAAATGCACACAGCTCATCTCTCCCTCTATTTCAGAAACTCCAGATTCTCACTATTAATGATATCAATATTTTTGAAATATGTTTTTATTTATAAAATATACTCCAAAAAAAGGAAATATCCCTGAACGGTTTAAGACTTAGTTTAATGTGAAGTCACAGATTCATTCTTACTCCACTCGTCAACTCTCAGATCTTCATCCTGATAAATTTCTCACTTGCAGAGGTCAATTTTCATACATGGGTACCAAATTATGGGATGGCTTCTCCCATCTGACAAAAAGCTGTTCCTCTTTAAAATGCTTCAAAAGGTGCTTAAAAAACATTTAACTGCTGTTTTGTAACTGCAACATGTGCACACACTCTCATCCATCACCATACTCACGTCTTTTTGCATTTATATTGACTTGACTTGTCTTTGCTGTGGTTGTCATTTACATTTTGTTGTGATTTGTTGCCATTATTTTTATGTAGCAATATTATTTCTGCATGTAAACTTTGTGTTTCCTACACTGTACTTTTAACATGATCAGCTGGAAGCTTCAGATAAGCCCACTGGGTTTTTCATCTCTCCCGACACTGCACTGCATTTTTTTTTATCTTGTAAAATCTTGTGTTTTTAAATTTGTGCAAAATAAATCAAATCAAATCATAATGCTGGAGCTGACCTATGAGGCCTCTGACAGGAAGCTCACCCAGCGGGAGTTTGGACAGTCAGGTGGTTGCTGGCTGAGACCTGCAGTGAACTGGACGACAGACATGCGAGACAGATGCAGCAGAGAAAGCCTCGGAGGATGATGAACCCACATCTGCACACAAGATGTGGTCTGATCCGCTTCAGCTGGGATGTAGAAGGTCCAGATAATTCCAGGAGCATCAGTGTAAATGTGTCCATCAGCAGATACTTCTGGTGCTGACTCATCTAAATGTGTCAAAGTGGAAGTGAATAGAAACCGTGAATAAATATTACTATGTGTGTCCAACAGAGCAGGTGAGCAGCAGAGCTGCAGGTATGACCGGACTGCACTGGAAACATGTTTTAAGGGAAATAAAAGCCATGTGACTAAAATCTACCTGATTGAAATCAAGGTTTGAAAATCAGGTGTTCTTCAACCAACACCTGAAAAACCACAGTGATATCAGTGGTTGTATAAAATCTGATTTCTCTCTGATTCTGCAAACAGTAAAGGAGGCTAAAGAATCTTTTATTCACCTTATACGTTAAAACTATAAATAAATATAGCAGCTGTAAAACCCACATTCAGTAGCGACCCTCGCTGCCACCTGTCGTGCCTCGTCATATCTCAGAGCCGCTCCAATATGAGCTCCATCAGTGAGCACACAATCTGGTGTGGAAAAAGGAATATGAGAAAAGCAATCTGAATGGGGCAAAAAAAAGAAGGCCTTTCCAGGGCCACCGACAGGATCAATCTCTTTTCCGAGGCGCTGCACCGGCCTTGGCATTTCACCGCAGACACAATAACCGGCGCCAACAGACCTTGAGATGATATCCAGTGGAAAAACAGAAACACAGGGGTGGAAGCAGAGCGGGGGAGACACAGGTGTGTGTGTGTGTGTGTGTGTGTGTGTGTGTGTGTGTGTGTGTGTGTGTGTGTGTGTGTGTGTGTGTGTGTGTGTGTGTGTGTGTGTGTGTGGCCGATGGAGAAGTGATAAGTCTCTGGATTATCAGTTTTTTCCAAATTGATTTCCCTCAAACTGGTTGACGATGTATGAGATTGAAAAACATGAGACTCACATCAAAAAGAGGTGATCTGCAGAGTCAGAAGAGCAATAAACTCACTTTAACCCTCATTAAACAACAAGTAGTTCTGACCCAGAGATCTGATTGGTCAACGTCCTCAAATCATCATGACATCACATCCTGTTCATCACTACAAATATCCCTCCACCTCATCAGATATCTTTGTTCATCAGATATCTTTGTTCCAACCAGACTGAGCTAGCTGAGCAGTTTAGTGTATAATCCCTCATTCATTAGAAAATAAAACAAGTCTGTTTGATTGACAGGCCTGTGGTGCAGTCAGGTTACAGCTATCGGTGGGCGGGACGTAGTATCGTCAGGTTTCCGATCAGATCGGTCAGATCCAGCGCTGGCTCCTCCCCCAGCTCGTCCAAATATGGTCACTTCCTGCTCCAAACTGCTCCAAACTAGCAAAGATGCTGACGGTTAGAATCTGACCTGGAGGATTCATAACGTTCACAAACCAACGATGACATCACTGATGGATGATGACATCACTGCTGGCTGCTGATTGGTTAAAATTGACCTGAGGTTTTTGCCCAGTAGGATGGAGCGACTGCCAACGGTTCCCTCTGGAGGGTGGACAGCGACATATTCATGGAGTGAAACTGGGGACTGAAACGTCAGCAACGTCATCAATTACCAAATAAATATTATAGAACAGTCAGTTCCTGATATCCTTCACATCTTTCTTATGGAGGTTACAGGTGTCATCTCTTATGCATGTTTCACACCTCAAGCTGAACTGTTGTTCTGTGGCTCCATGTTCAGGACCGTGTAGAAACATTTAAAACCAATCACAGCTGCTGTACTGAGTACCGATCACATGTAATTACTAAACTGCATCGTATCAGAGAACAACGGCGGACAGCTCACAGAGGAGAGGAAGTCTGAAACTGTTTTCAGACCTGATATTCTGCTCCAGCTCTTTGGTTTATTCTTTCTCATGCTTTGTGGCTTTCAGTTGGGTTTATGGTTAAACTGTGGTTAAAGAAAAAAAAAAAAAAAAGACTCTATTTTCCTTTCAGGAACCAGTTGGAGGCAGAAGTCACCGGGTGTGCGGGGCAGAAGTGGGTTTAATAGGTTTATCAGTGAGTTGACACCTGGTTTCCCAAAGAGTTTTAATTAACCAGGCCGCTGGTCAGTGGTCGGTCGGGAGCAGCTCTCCATTACGAGGAGGCAGTGGGCCGAGGCACGCTCTGCTATTTCAGCCAGCAAATTGGAGAATTAATGATGTGGGTAATCTGCCTGCTCCTCTGAGATCTGAGAGTCGCTCCGAAGGCCGGGACCGGACAGACCGTGGATGTACGCTGACAGCCTGTTTGGCAAAGTTACAACTTCAGACTGAAAACGAGGGCAGTTTGTCTGCTTCCTGCTTGTTTACAGGGCTGAAGGAAGAAACTGCGACTGGACCGAGATGGAGTTTCACAACTTAAATGTCGTCTCGGTTTAGTAGTCAGTTTATTATCGAAGGTTGATATCAGGGAGTGAAGGCGATTTAAAGTTCTTCAGATCTTTAGTAAAAGCAGGCCGACTGAATGTGCACCTGCTCTTCCAGACCTGAGTCGTACATCCACACTAGAGGACGGCGTTCAGCATCGAGGCAGGAAGTCATGTGTCCTACAGAAGAGAAGGAACGTGTATTTGATGAGGTCAGGGTGGTTTTTATGGACTTTACAAGTCTGGGAAGTTTTTCAGTGATTTCAAGATCGGTCTCGTCAGGAGAAATATGAGAAGTCTGTAGGGAAGGTGCATTTATTATGTCGCGTTTTCACTCATAGGAACAAGTGTTATAGCCACCTAACAACCAGACTGTAACCGAGCAGCAGCCATCAGTGAGCTCACCCGGTGGCTTGTGAACCATTTTTCAGACCTGCAAGCTACAAACACTTTTACAAACAAAAGAAAAAGCTGACCGTGGATCTTTCAACGTCATCATCTCAACACGGTGTCTGGTTAAACTGCTAACATGCGCAGATTTAACAAATCAGAGGTTTGTTGGAACCTGAAGACAACGTAGCTACTTGTACTCGCTACCAGTAAACACACGAGAGAGAAGACACTGAAACCTGATTCTCCAGTTAGGTCAGTGAACAGAGCTCCTCTCTGACGGACCATAATCTTATGTCAAAAAGGAAAAGAATGAGAACAAAGGCGGCGTCCTGCTCGGCGCTAACATGAACTGTGCATCCAGAGACGGACGATCACCTGTCTCTCTGCTGGACACGCGTGATGAAGAGGATCCTGTTACAGCGCCTGCATCTGTCCGCCTGCAGCTCGGCGGTGCTGAGTGAGTGTGTGTTGGACGTGTGTGTTATTAAGTGTCTGGGTGTAAACACGGTTGAGAAATCAAAGGCGCTCCTTAACGACCACTACAAAGGTTCTGCTCCGTCACGCCCCTTTCAGTCAGCACCTTAATGGATATTTCTCAGCTCACACCGGTCGCATGCTGTCGCTGTGCTGGGAACCTTTTCTATTGTCTCTGCTGGCTCATCCTTCACACGTGGTCCTACCAGAAATACTGTTTCACACCAGAGTAAACAATAAATAAAAAAATAAATAAAAAAAAACTGCACAAATATAAATATGGGAAATCAAAATTAATAAAATGGCAAGTGAAAGAAAGCTAAAAAAATGAAGCCACAATATACCGGTACCAAACAATGTTGAATTCAATTAATACTGAATGCAGCGTGGAAGTGCTCACTGGTTCATATCAAAGCAGCCGAACATCCCCACCGAGCCACACCAGAACCAAAGACGTCCATTTATGGATGAGGATGTTGAGAGGTGCGATCAAAAGGTTCTCAGTGCTCATGCCACATCGGGAACGTTCCCCTGATGTCCCTCATCGCTTCGTCGCCGTAGACTTTCTGAAGCATTTCCAGGATCTCTGTTGACCATTTCCAGAGTTTGACCCACCAAAAAAAAAAAACAGCTCTGATTCTGTAGTGGAAATCACTGCATGGGCTCAGGAACACTTGGCTATAAGCGGACATAAGTTTCACAAGTTTCAGGTCCGTGTTGAAATCACAAACGCTCACGTACCAGTGGTCCTAAAAACACATGGAACTCAGGCGCTGATGTTGATTAAGAGGTGGGACTTATTACTTCCTGCTCTGCTCGCTGTGACGGGACTCTGATCATTTTGATCGGACCTCAACTGTAACACTGAAGACACAGCGTTTCAACCACTTTCTGTTTCTCCTTTCTTTTTATCAACGAAGCTCGAACCCACGGAGGTTATTTACCAGATGAGATGAGAAATATCTAGCTCATGTTCGTACTTGTACTAAAACAGGTTTAAAAAGATGTGTCGGCTTGTTTTTCAGAATAAAAGTAAAAGAGTCAAAAAATATCTTGAAAGCAGGTACAGCTGATATTAAAGTATCAAGATACACCACTGTAGGAGGAAAACCTGCTGCCTGACAGACAAACAGACAGACAGGCAGGCAGGCAGACAGACAGACAGGCAGGCAGGCAGGCAGGCAGGCAGGCAGGCAGACAGACAGACAGTCGGAGAGAGGAGTTCAGTTTGGGAGAATTTTAGGTTGACCAAGTTCTTACCTCAGCGTGGGACTGATAGCAACAGACCACACTCGGTCGTACATGGGGATGGTGTCTCTGGGGGAGGTGGAGGTCAACGTCCAGATCTGGAGAAACAGAAGAACCAGGAAGAGTATTTTTAGGATCTAATATTGAACAGACTTGTTGATGGTATGTATATACCCAGTTCAGCCCAAAATCATTCAAATGTTCATGTCTCATGAGTTTGACCAAAACTTTACTTCTGGCTGTAAATGGCCAAACCGAGTGAAACAGGATGTGACGACATTGTGCCGAGATATAAATGAAAACATTAAATGTGTTTGTGGGTTTTCTTTTTTTACATTTTTCATGAAAAATATCATAACGGAGAGCAGCCACACTGGATGACCAGGGGTCGTCGCTCAGCCTTTGGATTTTAGCCGTGACCTGCAAATGACTAGAAAACTACTGCAGCTGTTCTCAACTTATAGTTGATGGAAATCCTGAGATGTTTGAACAATTTAGTAAAAATTATTGAATTAAAAAATACATGGAAATCTGATTTATTGTTAACATCTCTGGAGAAATGTCTTCCAATGTTTGTCACTTGTTTAAATCATTTACAGACGACGGAAACCTTCTGGTCAAATAAAAACTCACTCGACGTGAAAATTTGACACGTATGAATAATGTGGGCTGAACTGTACGTGGTGTTCACTGATGGACGAATGTGAACTGAATGTTTCAGAGACAGGAGGCTCAGCGTGAAGCAAAGACTGTCAACACCGCAGCACTGTGTTCTGACCCGGGCCGTCCGGTCTCTGGATCCGCTGATGACGAGTCCGTCTTTACAGTCGAGGCAGTTGACCTCCTGGTCATGACCCAGTAACTCCACCGACGCGTCGCTCCTCCTGCTGTGGACCAGGATCCTGCCGTCGCTGGTGCAGACAGAGGGGAGTCGTTTCAAGAGGGTAAGACTGGTGACTTATGAAACATATATAAAAAAAAACAACATCTGGACAACATCAGCATCAGCAGCCGACCTGTTCTCAAACAAAACCTCGTCTCGCTCTCTGAACTAGTTCATCCACAGACTGTATTAATGTGCGCTGTGCTACTTTTGAACGAGTGTTGCTGCGATGGAGGAATTTCAGTGTCTGAAAGCTTTTTTAGTTTAAAAACTTTATTATAAAACATTATATGATTTCTTCACGTTAACATACAAAATACAACCCGATTTCCCAAAAAGTTGGGACGCTGTGTAAAATGTAAATAAAAACAGAATTCATGACTTTGCAAATGACGTAAAGCGATATTTTATTGCAGATAGACCAAAGACAACATATCAAATGTTGAAACGGAGAAATTTGAATGTGCTTATTTTGAATTTGATGGCAGCAACACGTCTCTATAGAGTTGGGACAGGGTCACGTTCACCACCGAGCTGCAGCACCTCTTCTTTTTACAAAACTCTGTAAACATTTGGGAACTGAGGAGAGTTTTGAAAGTGAAATGTTGTTCTGTTATTGCTGATCCTAGGATATCATTTCAGCAGCCAGATAAGGTCACATGACAACGGAGAGCGTGCGTGAGCTCACCTGTCGGCGGTGATCAAGCCGGAGTCGGTGAGAACAAACCGACAGACGTCCCCCCGGTGGCCCGAGTAGATTTTAAACGGGCTGCGCTGGAGCCTCCCGGAGTCCCGCCGCAGATGGTACGCTCCGACGTCAGCGGCCAGAGAGAGGTACAGCGCGTCGCCGTCCAGCTGCAACCATGGCAACAGCCTGACGACAAGACACAGGAGGAAATGTGAGAGCTTTAAAGATGACGACTCTCGAGCTCACGTTAAAAAGGTCGCGAATGAACGGTGTGTTTGTTAAACACACTTCCAACGTCACGCTCAGGACGAAAGCGCTGCATCAGCGTGTTCCTATCCGCCTGATGTCTCCGTGATGTGCAGGTAAAAGGTGTTTCACTCACTTGGTTTTCCATCTGAGAGGAACGGCCCGTCTGCAGACTCCATCGCACCAGTTGTGAGCCGTCTTCACTCGGTCCTTCAGCGGGATGTGAGGATACCTGCGGTGACAGTCACACCTCAACGTCACCGGGCTCAATGTCAGAGGGACGGTTCTGATGAAGAACTGGAAGCTTTTCATATAACGATCAGAAGAAAAGACCTGGTTCTGATGGGACGAACATTTACACACACATCAGTATCTGACCGACAGAAAGCACGGCACACTTTCAGAAGGAGCTTTGAGAAACGAGAGAATCTGAGAGGATTATATTTCAGTCACATCAGTGGAAACTTGTTGGAAGAGTCACGTCCCACAAACACAGAAAATACTGCGGAGGACAGACCTGAGGAGGACAGGTCTGAAGATGTCCTGTATGTTTGAGTCAGTCAATTTGTGATTGGTTATCTGGCGATGGGCGTGGCCTAAACTATGGCGATGCGGACGGACAGGAGTGTGAAAGGACAGGTGACACCCGTCCATTCCCAAAGAGGGGACATGTGACATGATGTGTGGACTGAACAGGACAGTCACTGCCACACACTGGCCTGGCTGCCTGCAGACTAAAACCAGGGCGGACAAAACCCACGGCACGAGCCCGCTGGTCTCCCGGGGACACGTGGACTGGGTGGCCACAGAAACAAACAGCAGCGGTCATCTTACATGTCCGTCCCGCTCCGAGTGATCCCGGTGTTGAGGAACTCCTTCGCGGCCCTCCTCCACACCGCGTCCCGGCTCGCGAAGCGGCACATGCTGCTGCAGACCTGAGAGAGGCGACTGAGAGACCTGCAGTCCAAGTAAGACAGGATGTGATAGAGGACATCCTCTGGCAACTGGGACAGCAGCATGCTGAGTCCCCCGGCAGCACCGCGGCCCGTCCTCACGCTGCGGGTCCGGGTCTCGGCGGTGTGTCGACCCGCGGGCCCGGGTTCTCTGTGAAACCGAGCGTCGGACACCGGAACCAATGTCCCATGTTTCAGAGAGCAGCGGCACATCCGGAACAGGAAGCCATTCCACAACAAAGTGACAGCTGATGACGTCAGGCTACGTGCTGGACGTCCTGACGTAGCCTGCAGGGTTTCTTGTTTTTGAGCATGCGCAGAGAGAATGCTCAGTTCTGCGTATCATAAAAACCTGCAGATGCCAAACATAATCTATATCATATTAATTCATAATAATTAACTCACATCATGATCTGTTTATACATTTGATTCTTATTTTGTCATTATTCTAGTATTTATTGTGACAATGCCTTTACTTTTGGAGGCAGTTTACTGACAAAAAGGGAAAAGAAATAAAAAAGCAATGAAAAAAAAAAATCAACTTGTATCAACTAATTCCTGGTCTCAAAATATAATGACCGCTTTAATGCTGAAGCCGTTATTTATTTTTTTTATTTTATTTTTTTTATGAAGTTTTTTTGCCGTGCTGGTTTGTTTTCCCAGTAATACATGATTAAGTGTAGGACTGTTATACTACATCCAAAAACGCACACACACACTCACACACAGGTTTAAGTCCATACCGGGATATAAAAACACAGAAACACTCTTTACAGTCAAACAAAGAGGTACGACCTGTTTTCCCTGAATTACTGAGGACAGGAGAAGTGATAAACGTCTACTCATCAGAACAGTGCTGGAGGCTTGATCTGCCATATGTACCTGCATGTGTCCGCGTTGTCACAGAATAAAAGAGAGAAACTTCTCGATTATTCTACATTGTTGAATGATCTTCTGGACAATATTCTGTTCACTTCAATGGAAACATGTGGATGCAGGGAGATGATAAACCTGTTCCCCAACATATTCCGGAGATTATATTATATTATTATATTAAATAAATATTTACTGCATATTCACTCACCAAACATCATCGTCTAAAGATCACAAAGCACTCGTATGAAGCTGAAGTGTTTTTCCTCTCACAAGTTTGTCAGAAGAAAAATTATTTATGAAAAAAACAGAAATTCTCTTCCACACTTTGTCCGCGTCTCTCTCTTGTTTTGGAAAAAAATAATTGTTCCCTTTATTAATCTGATTATATCCTTGTTTTGTTTGTTTTTTTACAACACAGACAGTAAAGTCAAATATTAATTAATTAGTATTTCAAAATAAAACAACGTCTACGGAGTGAGTGTGTGGTGGCCGGTTTGGGATTGGGCCAACAATTACTGTGGAACAGTTTTGTGATTTTGCCAAAACAACGTTGGACTGTATACTTTTCTCTGGACCCTCTACTGATCGGACCGGCGATGACATGTTGAACGGGTGGTGTCCAGCAAACCATTTGGGCTTCAATTGAAAACCTTCAGGATAAAACCCGGTCTGATTCGGAGCGACGGCATCCATCCCATCCTGGATGGTGCAGCTCTCAGAAATATGACTAAGTTTATTACAAACCCTCAAGTAGGACACTCCAGAGTTGAGACCAGGAGGCAGAGTTGCAGTCTTACATGCTGCGTACAGGATCTTCTATTAACATATAATAAAAGTCCTCTATAAACCCAGAACTTCATATTATTCATCATTAATAGAAGAAAACAGCTCTGTTGAGGTTTCTGTTCCTTGTCTCTCAGCAGTATTGACTTGATGGACGTCTTTACGACTAAAACTGTTCAGAAATGTAATCGCATTCTTCCTCCAGCTGTGACAGATGTGTCTTCAAGTACAGCAGCTTTAGAAACATCTGTAAGAGCTGATTTCTATTTAGACCACTTCTCTCCTGTTGATCTTTCAACAACTGTTTCATCTAAACACTCGCATATCAGATCTGATATGGTTGAACAGGCTACGTACTGCAGGCTTTTAAACTTTCTGTAATTAAACCTCTACTTAAAAACCCTTCTCTTGATGCAGGCGTACTAGTAAACTATAGAATGATATCCAACCTGCCCTTTATTTCTAAAATCCTTAAAAAAGCCATCTCAAATCAATCATGTGATCATCTGCACAGGAATGGGCTGTTTGAGGATTTTCATTTAGGTTAGGTTAGGTTAGGTTAGGTTAGGTTAGGTTAGGTTAGGTTAGGTTAGGTTAGGTTAGGTTAGGTTAAGTTAGGTTAGGTTAAAGGTTAGGTTAAGTTAGGTTAAGTTAGGTAGTTACTTTATGAATCCCAGAGGGGAATTTTTTTTGCTACAGAAGCATACAGAAGCAATAAGATAATAATAGAACAATAGAAAAGCAATAAAATAGCAGTAAATTTAGGATTTGGAGTACATCAGAGCACAGAAACAACACTGGTGAAAGTTACAAATTGTATCTGTTCTTCTATTGTATACTGTTCTATCTCATTTCTCTTCTATATTTTTAAATGTTCCTTTATATCTGTTTTTATGTCAAACACTGCATGTAATTCTCTTGCGAGCGACGCTGTGTAAAATGTAACTTAAAAACAGAATGCTGTGATTTGTAAATCACGTAAATCCATATTTAATAGAAAATAGAGCAAAGACAACAACTGATGGAGGATTTCAGCTGCTCAACAGTTCAGGGTCTCCTTTGTTGTATTGTTCATGTCCTGATGCTCCAGATGTTTCCAATGATTGACAGGTCTGGACTGCAGGAGGCCAGTTTATCAGCGGACTCTTCTACTAGAGAACCATGCTGTTGGAATACGTGCAGAATGTGGTTGGACGTTGTTCTGCTGAAATAAACAAGACCTTCCCTGAAAGAGACGTTGTCTGGATGGCAGCATATGTTGCTCCAAAACCTGAATATATCATTCAGCATTAATGCTTCCTTCCAGATGTTCAAGCTACCCATGCCATGTGCACTAATGCATCCTGTACCATCACAGATGCTGGCTTTAGAACTGAGCTGATAACAAGCTGGATGGTCCCTCTCCTCTTTAACCTGGAGGATGCAGCGTCCATGATTTCCAAACAGAATCTCAGATTGTGATCCATCAGACCTCAGGACAGTTGTCCACTTCACCTCAGTCCATCTTCAATGATCTCGGTCCAGAGAAGGCGGCGGTGTTTCTGGATCATGTTTCTATCTGATTTCTTCTTTGGAGAGTTTTAACATCATTTGTGGACGCAGCGATGAACTGTGTTCACAGACAATGGTTTTCACAAGTGTTCCTGAGCCCATGCAGTGATTTCCACTCCAGAATAGTGTGTTTTTAATGCAGTGCTGCCTGAAGGCCTGAAGATCACCACCATCCAATATTGGTTTCCAGCCTTGTCCCTTGTGCTCAGAGATTTATATATATATATATATTTTTTTTTTTCATAAAACAGTTCAATTTCTCAATTCCAACATTTGATGTATTCTTTGTTCTGTTTTAAATTAAATTTGTGTTTATAGATTTGCAAATGATCACATTGTGTTGTTATTTACATTTTACAGTGTTGCAACTTCTTTAGAAATGAGGTTATAATTAAATTTTTGGGAAAATCAAAACGACCTCCCATTAAAAATCACCAGAGTGGCCACACAACTCCTTAGTTTCTGGAAGAAATGTCCAAACTGTTTAGTCCTCTCTGTTGTCCTGTTATTACGTCCATGACAGCTGCTAAAATCAAGTCTACACTTAACTCTGTTGAGCTGATGTTTCACCAGCAGTGAGTGGGGACTTATGTGTTTGTTATAGAAATATATGTTGTTGTTTTTTATTTGAATGTGAGTGTGAATAAATTGAGGGAAAATCAATTGAGACATATTAGTAGAAACGCTTATTAGCTTTCAGGGCTTTCAACAGCAATCACGGTCTTCAATATTAATCAACAGTAACTCATAACGTCTCCTGTGGGAAGTCGTAGTTGAAAAGTTAGCAGGTGGATGTTTTAGTTTTAACACAACACCTTCAGTGGACACATACGTGAGACTGTTCGATCAGCATGTCTCCACACACATCGGATCAGTTCTGTGGTTCTTGGAGACTGAAGGTGGAGGGCGGACCAGGGCGGACCAGGGCGGACCAGTGCGGCCCAGTGCGGCCCCGTGAAGCCTGTCAGCCACTAAAGCTGCCAAGGTTGTGTCACGGTCAAATGACGACCAAAAGTTGATTGACCTTATGACATTTTGTGAGGCGCTGAACCGTTTAGCATCAGTAGCATCAATTTGTGCTCATTCACATCGCGAGGGTCCTCCGGCCTTCGGTTACGAGGGGGCGTCCCCGCAGCTCTTTGATCAGCTGAGCACAACCGCGCATGACTGAAATATGCAGATCGTTTCTCTTTCTCTCTGTGTTATAAAAGACGTGTCCCCTTGTTGAAAGCAGTGCGCTCCAAAGGCCACGTCCCCAACACCGGGCCGTCGACAAAAATCATTTATGGTTGGCTTTCCAGCTGAACTGTCATGGCTAAAAGGAAATGAAGAGGTTGGGAGGAGGGATACCGGGAGTGGAGGGGACGTTTGGGGAAGGGGTGTGGGGGGGGGGCTCAAGGGGGACTAAGGCGGGCGGGGGAGGGAGGGAGGGAGGGAGGGGGGGTGTCTTCCCTTTTGATCTTTTTAGGGCAGCAAAGAGGGAGGGGGGGCCTGAGCTGGCAAACACATTTAGCTGGTAATTGTTCAGATCAGACTGACAATCAGTCTTGGAAATGCATGGACAAACAAAAGTTTACAGCTCCAATTGGAAAAGTCAACAGGTCCCGCATAAGGCCCGTACATAAACAATGAAACTGTCGAGCTGCAGCTTCACTTTGATCAGTTGTTTGCGTTTCAATTATCCCGCCTGGTCCAACTGCTGGCTTTTGTTAACACGGCTGAATGGGGCTTTGGATTTAATGGGCTGCCTGTCATTTTTGATAGAGAATCCATCCTGCTGCTTCTGGACTCAGTGCATCCGAACATCCCCGGACCAGTGGGAGTTAGGAAAGTTCACTTTAAAACACATCAGTGTTAAATTCTTCTTCTTCTCTGTAATTATCTAATAACACTTTTAGTCACTTTGAAAATCCACCGATAAATCTGGAAAAAATGGATTTATTCTTTTTAAATTATTATTTCTAATTGGTTTTGTTACAGCAGAGTGTTATAGTCACATAATGTAATCATAAATGTGTTAAACCTCAAAGAAGTAAGACTCCCTTTTATCAACAATGTCTCTGCAGGATTCCCTACAACTGTGCTGCTCAATGCTGCTGGCTCTGGGACTTTGTACTTAATAAGTATTCGCTGAAATGTGTCCCAAGTATTCAGGTGTGTATCTAGGGTTTTTAGAAATATTGACGATAATTTATAACTACATCATTTATTTTATAACAATAATTTCTGGCAGCAGAATTTCAGCCCATAAAAAAATAAAAAAAAAATTTGCTTTTCATTTCATTATTTTGGCCTAAAAAAGTTTTTATAATTCATGTGAAATGTGTAAAACCCATTTAGGTTGTTCAAAACCCCCAAATTCTGAGAAAGAAATTGAGGAAATGACTTTAAGGCATAAGAAAAATATTGTATGGAAATTCTGGGAAATGAAGCTGCTGATGAAAAACTCCACAGCTGCTGTGATGAATTAGAAACCTCTGAACACACCCGGGAGGACAGATGGTACAAACAATTTATATGCACATGAAACATGACTGAAAACACTGTTTATTGTGGACGTGAAGTGGTCCTGCAGTAAAACAGTAAATGCACGAATCCAACCAAACCATGAATGAAGAACCACTGAGATCATGAAATCTAAAGAAGCGTTTCTGTGACTGTCGGCGGTTTGAAAGTGTTAAAATCTCTATTTAATCTTTAATGAAGTATTTTTTTAAATAAATACAAATAAAAGCGATTCTAAAATGTATCCATGTTCCACCAGCTGGTCGTAATTAATCAAGTCTTCAGATTTAAACTTGAACATCTAGAAAAAGCACCGATCTGCCTGAGTGGAAGTGACGAGTCAGCTTCTTCTGTCTGTTGTATTGTATTGTGTTGCGTTGCGTTTCCACACAATGAATTCACACCGACTTTAATGACAAATTTTAAGGTGATTATATGTAACAATTACATGTTGAGTTTCTTTTAATATTGAAGTTTTGGCAGCGTGTTCCCCTTCAGCTTTTATCGAGTCCAAATCATTTAGAGTGAGTCCAGCAAGATCCGGTGACACACTTTAAAGTGAAGAAGTGTAGTTTCTATTTCTCTGTAAATGCCACATTCACAGACTTCTCTCTTGCTTGATAAATATACATGTACGTGTCTCTTCTGGGTTCCTATATCTGAAGAGGACGACATGAACTCCGGAGGAACTACACACGGCGAGTAGAAGTGAGCGCGGCGGGCCAGCGGGGCGGTTTGCGACCTGGGAATCATCCTCCTGAGTGTTTCGGAGTGAACACAAGCGGCTGGAGGCTGTAAGTGCTTTTGGATGGGGGGGGGCAGCTTCTGTGTCGGCTCGTGACATTCGAGGCTGCTTAGGGAGGCAGGGTCGCGTTCCCTGGTCACCCCTGCTATTCTCCAGCCTCCACGGGGGAGGTCAAGGCAGGGGTTAAATTGCTCCCTACGCAAATGAAGAAGTTAGCTGTGTTTGTTTATCCGGGGTTAAGGATGACGGCTGTGGCTCAATAAAACGGATGAAAGCCATCGTACCCCGTTTTTTCTGCACCGGAATTGCTCTGCATTTGCATGGCAGTGTTGGTGACACAGAAGGTGTGATTTTTCCCACAAGCCAGTTCTTCTCTGAGGTTCACTCTGACTTTACACACACTCTAGTTAATGTGTGTGTGTGTGTGTGTGTGTGTGTGTGTGTGTGTGTGTGTGTGTGTGTGTGTGTGTGTGTGTGTGTGTGTGTGTGTGTGTGTGTGTGTGTGTGTGTGTGAGGGGGTTGGCTGTAATGGTTATGGCAGAGCAGGACTCTAACTCTGCACAAAGAGTCTCCTCGTTGGAAATGTCTGATCTCTAAACCACATTCTGTCTTTAAAACTATCAGAACGGCATTTAATCCTGAATCAGTGTTTTTCTTTTGCCATCAGCTTCCATCATTGTCACAGAGCACTGGCTTTAATTGATGGATCTGGTGTCTGTGAGCTCCATGAGAAGTTGTCGGGGACAAATCCCTCTGTTAATCCAATGTGGAAGGATTTAAGCAGATTAATGTCAAGTATTGTCAAGACCATTTAATTCAGTGCTCCGGGTTGGAGGGCCTTTCAAAGGTCAGGATTAACCAGCGGAGGAACTCATCCACTTTTCATCCATCTTCTTCTCAATGGAAACAAAGTGCACGGTCGTAAAATGTTTGCATGATGACAAAGATGATTTTATGGAGAAGGGATGGACTGCACTACACATGTTGGATGGATGAACCGGGACAGAACCATAGTGAGACGGTCAACGTCTAATTTTCATGTTCAAAAAACCTGAAAGTACCCATAAAGTTATCCTTTATTAAGAACGAGCTAAATAATCTGCACAATACTTTAGTTACAAACAGCCACTAATCCTCTGTTAATCTGTGGTAGTTAGAGGAAATCTAATCCTCAAAAATGAAACCAAATTAATTGCAATTTCAAGCAAACTGACCTGTTGACAACAACAGAATATTGTATCATGAAGTTTTAGTGTTTATTTCCACTTGTGCTGCTGGACATAAAGAACAATTAGTCAGTTTAAGATGTTTAGATTATTTTTAAGAAACAGTCCAGTTTTACAAGTCTTAAATAACAGGACATGATAGTTTTATTTTGTGAGAACAACAGTGTGAGTTGGTTGGTGTGTCCAGATATTCATGGTCCAAAGAGGAGGATGACAATCTGTCAACTATCTCATAATATACTCAACTTTACTGAAGAAATATGTCCTCAGTCACAAAACTTAGTTTGACTTTAAAGAATTCAACGATTTACGGAAGAAAGTTCAGAGCAGTTTGGTCCCAAAAAGTGAACGACTCCACAAACAGGAGGAAAAAGAGGTAGTTTAAAAACCACACACACACACACACACACACACACACACACACACACACACACACACACACACACACACACACACACACACACACACACACACACACACACACACACACACACACACACACACACACAGTAAAGCCTTGTGCTATAACATCCACTGGCTGTGGATAACAAGCACTGACTGCAAAAACACTGTAAGGAGGAACATTTTCAGTTTAATGGACGAGAAAAGTGAAATCTTGAAATAAACCGTCTGTTCAATCTAAGATGACTTATTTTCATATAGTTTACTGTACCCAGAGTTTTTTTTCCATCATATCTTCATATCTTGTCCTTGGTCTTTCCCTAGCGTTGACCTTACTGTGGCTGTCATGATTAGAATTTTTTTTTCAAAATTTTGAAATATTTGAAACGTCTCTGGTTGTCAGAGTTGACCTTCATGTTCTTGTCTGTTGACTTCTTCATTTTCCTCACCAGCTCTGAAGTAATATCTGAACACTGCAGTGTTTCCAGGTCATGCAAGAAGTTCCTAATTCACCTTCAGATGTGCTGGAATAAATCCAAAGACGATTTCCAGTTCCTCAAATGTTTTTCTCAGCAGCAGGACTTGTCCGTCCCTCGCTCCAGGAGGACAGCGAAGGAAAGGAGAGCGACCGGTCTGGAACAAATGTCCTCTTTATGACCAGGTTTCAATCAGCACTGCTGCAGCTATTTGCTCTCCTGCTGGCAAACAAACACACAAACCAACAGAGAGACCAACACTCAAACACAAGTCACGCAGGACTCCAGCAGAGGTTCCTCAACAGGTCTGTTACTCAGTTCAAGTTAAAGTCGGATATAGTTTCATTTATACACGGTTGGAAACAAAAAAATTAGCAAATCAGTCGTCACGTCACAGGATGACGACACTAAATCACACACACGCTGGTGCATTGCAGGGATTTGTCCAATCAGATGAAGTGCTGGGGAGATTAAAGAATAACAGTGGAGATACTGAGAGTTTCAGAACCTGAAGGAAGTTAAAGCCGAAAAACAAACAGAGTGGTATCATCACACAACAGAGAGAGGCCCGACACTGACATGCTGCTATCTGCTGAAAAGGTGGTGGTGGTGGTGGTGATGTTGGTGGTGCTGGTGGAGGGGGGTTTGGGGGTGATCTTCATGACTTCAGATGACCTTGTTATCCCCGGTGGGATCAGACTAAGAATACCCTCCCTGTTAGCTTTCCCCTGGTCAGGTTTCATGTGGGTAGAAACCAGAGGCCGCCGCGGTTCCTCTCCAAGAAGGTTAACACCAAGACTGGAGAAGAACAATACGTTTTCTCAACACTCCGGGAAATAAATAAAACTAACCTGTTAACAATGGTCCAAGGAAACGTCCAGAAAAGGCACTTAAATACAGCGGGTCAGGTCTCAGACTGGAAAAGCTTCTGGTTCTGGTCCTGCACATGTTTTTTTTTGGAGAGTGATGAAGAGTCTGACAACTGTAACAAACTGCTGCTTGATGTGGAGGCAGCTCACCGAGCCTTTTCCTTCAGTCAGCATCTCCACACTGTTTCACCAAAGACCTTACGAGGAATGTTGTGCACTCATAGATAAAAGTAAATATATAAATACTTCCATCACGAGACATTAATGCAGCTGTTTGATGTGAAGAGGGCAGCAGACGTGAGGAATGTGCCAGTTAAGAGCAAGTTGTTAGAGTAAACCAGCGACCCTGCTCCCCAGATACTGCACACTGCTTCTAATTTGTTTTCCCTATCAAGTGTTGAAAGGACTCACAACTTGATGATGTTCTCTGCTGTAGGAAGCACAACATTTCTGTACTGTCACTGGGAGGCGCAGGTTTCATTCAGCAGGCAAAGCTCTGGTTCATCCACAGGTGCTTTTTTGAAGGATTGACGCTCCGTCGGCAGGAGGTGTTCGGGGCGGATGAAGGATCCGGCTCTCCTTTAGACCGCCGGAGCTTCAGGCAACAAAAAGCACTTTGTGAAGAACTGATGTCAAAAAATCATCATGTCGACAGTCACTGGCCACAATCATCCCCTAAACTGGACCGAGTGTCTGAACGAAACCATGAAACCATGAAACCATGAAAGGTGAATGTTGTCACTGAGAGGATAAAAAAGAAAAAAGTTTGCAAATGGACTGACCATGTGTCCAGGATGTACCCGCCCAACGTCAGCTGACAGGCTCTTTAGTTCAGGTTGGGTTTGACTGCATAACAAAAATCAGTTTTAACGCACCACCTGAAACTTTTGGAAAACACTTTGTTTTCCTTTTTGATTCTTTTGAATCTCATGTCTGTGTTATGACCACAAACTGGATATAAAACCACAGACTGGATATAAAAGAGTTCGTAGCTTCAGGTCTGTAAAATGGTTCTGATCCAGAAGTGTCTTCAGCTGCAATACCAGCGAGTGCCACTAGAGGTCGGCTCCAAAAAGCCTCCGGCTCCATAGACTCCCATTCAACTTCTCTCATCAAATCCAAAGTGAATAAAATGTGTCCATCAGTTATCTCGGTGTTGTTAGCTAAAGTCACTCCTTCTTCTTAGTTTTCTGGAGGTCCATCTGAAAATAATCCCTCATTCATTAGAAAAGAAGATTCAAGAAGACCTGTTTTTGGGGGCGTGTCTGTTTGATTGACAGGCCTGTGGTGCAGTCAGGTTACAGCTATCGGTGGGCGGGACGTAGTATCGTCAGGTTTCCGATCAGATCGGTCAGATCCACCGCTGGCTCCTCCCCCAGCTCGTCCAAATATGGTCACTTCCTGCTCCGAACCGCTCCGAACTAGCAAAGATGGTGACGGACAGAATCTGAACTGGAGGATTCATAATGTTCACAAACCAACGATGACATCACTGATGGTTGATGACATCACTGATGGATGATGGTTGGTTATGACAAAGCTGGAATTCAGATGTAGTTAGCCTAGCTGAGCATAGACTGCTAGAAGATGGAAATAGCGGCAAACACCGGTGAACCTCAAAACATGGGGTGTGTTGGTTTAATCTGTACAGAAACAAAGGAAGTGTTTCGATTCCGTCTTGTGCCGTCCACACATCGAGAAATAGTTCAGAGGTGTGAAATGTACTTTCCAATAAACTTACAGTCAGTGTTGCAAACAGTTTTCAGGCTTGTTGGAACATTTTATATTAAAATGGATTTACCGGAAAAAAAAACAGAAAAACCAGAGCAGCCAATGAACAGGTGCCAGGTCGCTCAACAGGCTCGGTACAGCTGCAATGGATTTACATACAGCATAAAGGTGGTGTGTAACTTTCACAAACGGGTCCCAAGCAAGCAGGTACCAAACAAGAGTTTAATATCAGTATTCTAATGTACATTTATTACACATTTTAAATAAATATTCCATCCTTAAAATTATTTTACACATCCTCAAATAAAAATATATTTATATATGTATCAAAACAGACATTCAGAGGGGCGACGAGAGCACACGGGGTGGAGGGGGAGGAGGGCGTGTCCGGGGACTCCTTACACTTCAATGTACACAGGAAACAGTCAAAGCAGGAAACCTGTGATTATCAAATATAGCTGCCACGTTGTTCCATCGGATGCTCCTGAAGCTCTTGTCTGCTTGAGCTGTGCGAGGAAGACGCCGAGCGGTCCCGGTCGGGATGCAGCCCGCCGCTCTCCAACACAGTGTGGGACAGTTTGTGTCTCTGAACGCAGCGTTCCCTGGCAGTGCGGCCAATCAGGGCCCTTCAAGTCTTCTTGAGCAGCAGGTGAGAGTCCAAACGAAGACTCCACTGGTCAAAATGACACACAATAAACTACACAACTACCAACATGTCCCCGATGAGTCCCATCACGAGTCATGAGCATCTAAAAACAAACTCTTCTTCCTTGTTTAGTTTTTTTTTACTAAAAGTCTGGAGTACAAAAATAGATTTCTTGTATTTTTTTGTCTATTTACAGCTTTTTTTTTTTTTTTTTTTTTTTACTTCGAGAAAAATAGGAAACAAACTACTTATTAAGATATCATAATGCTGAGCATAAAAAACGTCTCTGGAGGTTTTGTTTGGAGAGAAGAGGAGTGTGCGTCAGTCAATCTCTCACTTCCTCCTCCGTCTCTGGTTCATCGTCCGCCTCCTCAGCGCTCCGATGAGTACCGCGTACGTTTAGTCCTTTGACTGAAGGGGTAGTGGATGAAGTCGAAGGGCCGGTGGTGGCTGGCGTGGGCCGGCTGCTGCCCCTTCGGCAGCCTCTTCATGAAGTGGACCTCCCGCTGGTGCTGCCGCGTCCGCGAACCTTTCCGCGGCCGCCCACGGCGGGTGAAGGCCATGTACCAACCCTCGTAGCGGGCGTTCCTCAACGCCGTGTAGTTGTTCTCCAGAACAATCTCAGTGAAGATGCAGTCACGGCCCTGTCCGTTATTCTGTACACACACACACACACACACACACACACACACACACACACACACACACACACACACACACACACACACACACACACACACACACACAGTCAGCAGGATGTTCAAAGAAAAGAGAAAGTCTTTGCTGAAGATTTACAGATGGGAAATATCATCAGATGTATAAAGACTTCCCTGTGTAGCCTGTCACCTGTACTCTCACACACACACACACACACACACACACACACACACACACACACACACACACACACACACACACACACACACACACACACACACACACACACACACACACACACACACACACACGCCCCCCCCCGTTCATGCAGCATATGCTACAGTCATTACGGATCAGAGAAAGGGGGATGACAGTAAGCGATGACTCTTCTCTCCCTTCAGAAAAATTCCCAGCAGCCCTTGTGGGTCAGTCTCTGCAGCAGGACACACCTCCCACCTCAAAGCCTCAATCAGGGTCACTTTCACTCCAGGTTTGATCTCCTGTTGCATGTGTGGTTCAATCTGCTTCCTTAAGCTGCTATCCTTAAATCCACCTAACGCCCCTCTGGATCACCGGAGACCGTCACAGAGGAGACGGGGTGGACGTAAAGGTGTGTGAGGTGTGTGAGGCGTGACCTCCAGGTGGTGATCATCAAGTCAAACACACGGTACGCTTTCCATCAGCGACAACATGTACAGTAAGGTGACCTGAAGCAGGATGGAGTGGACGCAGTGTGCTGGCCTACTGTAACAAGCTCCCCCCTTCTTGGACAAAAGAGTGTGTTAAAAATAGTCATGGTACACACACACACACACACACACACACACACACACACACACACACACACACACACACACACACACACACACACACACACACACAGTTAGTTCATTCTCTTTCTGTGTACCACACACACACACACACACTGGGGCTGGTGGCTTGGGGCAGATGGTGTTCGAGGCAGGGTGCTGGGTGGGTGGAGGGGTGTGTGTGTGTGTGTGTGTGTGTGTGTGTGTGTGTGTGTGTGTGTGTGTGTGTGTGTGTGTGTGTAGGGGGGGGGCAGAGAGGCTGGCAGCTCTGTTTATTAGCAGTCACAGTGAGAGAGAAGCACCGAGATAGACTCGGCCTCTAACACACACACACAGCATCGAATACACATCTGACACACACACACACACACACACACACACACACACACACACACACACACACACACACACACACACACACACACACACACACACACACACACACACACACACACCTGCAGCCCCGGGTGTGAAGGCTACGACCGTCACACACCTGATAGCAGCTTCCAAACACGCTGATGAGAATTGAACCACCTGAGAGCTGCTCGTCTTCCTTCAGTCACGACGACACTGAACGATAAACTACAGAAACACAACTCAAACCAAACCGCTGGATGATTGAAAATCACTTTTAAACTTTTGTTATCGTCAACAAATCAATGAGTCAGTCCCCCCCCCCCCCCCCAGCTGTATCTGTGGCACTCAGTGCTTTAAAACAGCTCACAGATATGTAGTTTCATTTGTAAAAGAGGTCATTAAAACAGGTGGGAGTTGTAGTTTTTATGTCAAATGTTACTGGAACGTGTTCCTCTTACCAATATTTGGCTGCTCTTCCCGGCAGGATCGATTCATTGTTGTTGTTTTTTTGTGTTTTTAATGCGATTTGTTGACACTCGTAAAATAAAGAATATCCAAAAAACTCTCCTTCCACCTGCTGTGTGGTGATTTCTGCTCACAGCCACACGGTCAGAAACAAAGTCACTGGGCTTCTTTTTCACTTTTGAGCCTAGTTTTTTTTTTTTTTTTTTTTTTAAACTTTTTGGATTAAGGGCTGACGGATGATTTGAATTTTTAACAAATTGACTAAGTTTTCCCACTGCTCCTCAGGTCCACGAGACAAACTGTGCTGCTACAGCCGTTGACACTTTGACCTCAGCTACAATAAGCCAGACAGCCTTTTGCCTCTGCTTCAGTTGCTTCAGACCAGCTTTTGTCCTCACCTTGCCGATGAGCTTCCCCCTCTTGTTCATGCAGATGTAGAAGCCCGTCTCAGCTCCCTTGATGCGCACTCGGCTCCCAAATGTGTCCGTTTCCACGATGAGTTTAGCTACAAATTAAAAAAATAAAAAGATTTCGGTTAACAGGTTTTAGTCTAAAATCCTTCAAACATTAAAACCTGCATGAACACAAGATCATCAAACACACGCAGAAATGCTTGAGTGTCTTTCCAAGCATGCATAGTCTCCCTCTCACACACACACACACACACACACACACACACACACACACACACACACACACACACACACACACACACACACACACACACACACACACACACACACACCACTAAACCTATGGGACCATTCCTGGGGATTTATGCAAGCAGAAATTCTGCAGAATGATAAAACCACGTGTCTCCTGATTCTTTGAAAGCTAAAGAGGCGATCCTGGCAGGTCCATTAAGAATTCCTTTTCAGATAAATCTGCATTGACCTCACACATAAAGCTGCACATTTATCTCTATATCCTGAAAAGGACTGAAAGACACAGGAAGTACGGACCGTTCACAGAGCAGGACTTTGTGGAACTTTGTGCATTTATTAATCAACAAGAAAAGAAAAAAAGGAGAAATCAGTTTGAACTGCTGCAGTGAAACACTTCACTGTTCATCTACCAGCTACTTCTAGTTTGCAAAGACGTGAATCCACAGCACTAAAAACCAACAGCTGTATTAATCTGATATTAATTCCAGGTTAACCCACATTATCTCATAAAAATGGTGACTGCAGGGTGACTGAGGGTCCTCCAGCCAGCCACTGACTAACCACTGCACGTCTCCAGCTGCAAGTCAGAGGCAAACAAACACACACACACACACACACACACACACACACACACACACACACACACACACACACACACACACACACACACACACACACCTCTCTGACTTCAGGTGACCTGCCTGGTTGGCTCATACCTGCACACGTTTACATCCTGTAACATCATCCAACCTCATGTTTGAGGCGGTGAGCAGACGTCCTTTACTCTAAATACAACAAAGACTGCAGCAGCAGAGCTCAAAGAAGCCTGTTCGGGCCTGAGACTGGATGGATGGGGTTGAAGGTGGGGGTGGGGGTGGGGGAGTAGCTATGCAGGAAATGTTAGAGAGGCAGAAGTAGGATGACTTCTAATGGGTCTTCCAGACCTGCAGGATCTCTGGAGGATCACCTCTAGCACCATCTACAACCCAGCGGACAGTTTCTCTGAGCTCCTGCTGCACACTGGGATCACAAATGGTGCAGAGGATGACCCCGTCCACCGGTCAGCTGCTGCGCTGCAACGCTGCCGACGGCTTTCACTTCTACTTCTTAATTTAAGCATCTTAAAATAGGACAGAAATCTTTTGATGAACGGGTTTTCATTCTACAAACTCTGCCAGTGAACAGAAATACATTCATTCATTGTACTTAATGTAGAAAAATAAAACATTCAAATGAAATATGGGATTTTTTTTTTTCCCCCTTCATATCTCAAACATATTGCAGCCACATTTCACTATTTTAAAGATGTAAGAATATTAACCCTGATGGTTGTTAGGAGAAATAATAATCATGATCTTTAAAAAAAAAAAAATATTACATTTACAAGTAGAAAGTAATGCAGGAAATTAAACAGGGAAACTTGTTAAAATATATTTAAAAAAATAAGAATGAAATATCCTAGATTTGCAGACGGAGAGTGTGATAAGGACATTTTTTTGTTTTGTGTATTTTTGTCTTCTTTTTTTTCTGGCGGGTGAAGTTTAAATTCAAATCTGAAATGTCCGCTGAACGGACCCTGAAGTCAACACATGGAAAATAAACATGAGATTAAATCAATCCAATTTATTCTTATCATTTTATTAAAAAAAACTACAAAATGTGAATTTTTTTTTTTTGGGGGGGGGGAACTAAAATGTATAAATTGCGTCAGCTCCTCGGTGGGAAATGAAACCGGCAGCTTTTAGAGAACACTTCGGTGTTTCAGAAGCAGTTTGTGTCTTCATTGACCTGCGGGGCTTCTCTTACCGTGCACATCTCCATCGTCGGCCATGGCGTTGATCTTCTTGTTGGGCAGGACCTGCACGTGTTTGCCGCTGGTCCGGCTGTACAGCTGGTAGATCCGGATCAACCTGCGGCTCACGCGGTCCGTCACTTTGCTCTGCTCGCTTACATGCTGCGTGAAATTAGGCGGGGACTGATTGGTTACCTGTCAGAAATTAGATGGCATCACAATCATCATCAGTCCGCGTCCATGATTCGTTTACTTATTTGTGTATTTCTAATTTTTTAACTGACAATTAGAGAGAAAAATAATCCGGACTCCGGTTCTGAGATTGTCTTTGGTTTACTGAAATTATATGAGGCATAAAAACAGAGGGAAAGGAGATTCTAACGCAGGAACAGCTTGTTGTTGTTTTTCCCTTGTGACAAGTGTAACAATTTCCAGAGGAGCTGCTGCCAAATGAAATTAACAGCTTCCAAAAAGACGCACGGTGTGATTACAGGTTGTGCGTACAGGAGAATGTGCGTACAGGAGAATGTGCGCCACAGCGCCGAGGAGAGAAAACGCGTCCTTCTCTCTCCGGTGTGAACTAATACAACATCCTTCACTTTAATCGGAGTCCCCGTTTATTTCTCTCTTTCTGGGGTCTCTGTCCGCCGCGCTGTGATGGAATGAATGAATGAATGAATGAATGCTGCTGATGGAAACATTTTTCCACAAGACTCTCGAGCACGTCCCCCTGCCCCGGTGATCCGTCTGTGCCCGCGCGTCCGGTGCCAGGGCCGGTATGTTCATCAGCAACCTGCCAGCAGGCCGCGCGCCCCGCCGCACCATGGGAGCCATCCGATACTGTTGTATCACATAATGTGATGATGATCCCTCACCTTTCCTCCTCGCGCTGTTATGGCGCGGTGCTTTGACTGCCATATGTTTCTTTAAACTCATATCTTTATTTAAACGGATCCTTATTTTAGCGGCCAAAGTAACAAATAAACACGATTAAACATTTACAAAAATAATAAAAGCAGTTACATACCTGAGCGTAGTAGCAAAACGCAAATAAGTGTAGAAACCTGCAAAAAAAGAACAAGAAAAAAGAAAAGATTAGCACGGGGGAAATTGGTTAATCTGGAGCTGCGTGGCGGAGCATTGACAGCGCGTGAAGAGTGGGAGTGAAGGAGGAAAGCACTCACAGATAGCTGAGTCTGGATGGGATGGGTCGCATGTTGGATGGAGGTGAAGACTTCTTCCAATAAATTCTGACGAGGATCCGATCAGAGCTGTAAAGGTCCAGCTGATCTACAAATCACACCACCAAGTCCACGGATCTCACCGAAATCCACACCGAGAGGTCAGAGGTGCCGACGGAGAGGAACCATTCTTCATCAAACCTGAGTCCGTCAGGAGAACTCCTGCTCGACCATTAACGACCATTCATCACTGAAGCTGACCTGCCTGCTTCTATCAGGAGATGCACGAAGTCTACAAGCAGAAGCTGCGCGTGGAAGTTTTTTGGGGTTCTTTTTTTACAAAGCAGCTCGTGCGCGCTGTCGGAGTATTCCTCCTGGACTGTAATCCTCCTGCTGCTCTTCAGGTGTGTGGAGGAGACTCGCTGCTCCTCCTCGCTCTCCTCGCTGCTCCTCAGTCTCGTGGCTCGATACTGTTGTTGCTCCTCTCGGCTGAGGTCGGACTGCAGGCAGGACGCTCCGTCTCTCCTCTCTCTGCTCCCATCCCACACCGCTCCGCGCTCACACACCCCCGGTTAAAATGGCAGGCTGATCTGCTAAGAACAAGCCCCCTTTTCCTACAGAACAAAAGACACCCCCAGCCCCTCTCTCCCCTCCCTCCTCCTGATTTAAAACATCTCTTCACCTGAGGAGCGCTCCACACTTGGTAGGGGGAGAAGGGGGAGAAAGGGGGAGAAAGGGTGCCAGGACAGGCCCGGGCAGCTCCGCGCGCGCCGCCACCACAACTCTGTAAAAGCACTAAAAGGACACAACGAGCGCTCTCAGTGATGATACACACATCAGCTGCTGGTCATGAAGGGTCAGCAGTAACCGGACGACCCTGCTCCTCCCGCCTCGTGCCTCGTGCCTCGTGCTCTGCTCCTCCGGTTCGGGGATGCGCTCAGTGGAGCTGCATGTGTCCAGCTTTGTGTATTGACAGAGCAAAGTGTGAGACATATTACAAGGATTACAGGCGATTAGCGCTTTTAAAACACCCTCTGATGAAGACTCTTCTGCTCTTTGAAGCTGAACTGAGACAAACAGGCTTTTAAAAGACTTATTCACGGGTTCGTCCCGAGTGATGCATGAAGTTGTGCTGATGCCGCAGTGAAACATGAATTCATGAGGACGAGCAGACGGTCACACCTCACACCTGGCCGATGAGAGGCCCACAGTGTTCAGGACATCAGAGCTGCGCCTCATTCATTATCTCCGAACCTTTAATCAGCCCACAGAACAGTGATCGACCCTGATCGGTATCAGGAGGCTTTAATTGATTGATTCGACCATTCATTACACTGCTCGGTATCGGGCCACAGAAACTCAGCCCAGTCCGATTAATACATATCAATTAAGGTGACGTGATATCAGCCGTGACATCACCATGGTGCTGTTTGTAGTGTAAAAGGAGGTCCTCGTGCAGTGAGGACTAATCAAAGACCAGGAGCCTGCAGGACACTCAGACCAGCACGAAGGTTCCGTCTCACTTTGGTTTAAAAGGCTGCAAAAATATGTAGACTATAAATAAGAATCATTTTGCTATGATACATTTTGACACGTCCTATTAGAGCCTCACCATATGCCTGCAGCCCGCAGCCTCCCTGCTCCCGAAGGGAGGGAGGGAGGGGGGGGGGAGTTCAGTGGGACCCTGTCGTACAGGCTGCGGCCACCAGGGGGTGCGCCAGCGGAGAGGATGTGGTGTCAGCAGAGCCAGCTGTCCCCGGTGTCCTTGGTGGCGATCTAGGACAGCATTAAAAAGACAGATCTGAGCTCTGAATGGATCAGCCGGGAGAAACTTCATCTGTTATCTGCTGCACTGACAGGCCGCATGTTGGCACCGGGTTTGTTTTTCTGTTTCCTTCCCTCCCTCCCATTAGCATCCTGCCCTGTGTGTGTGTGTGTGTGTGTGTGTGTGTGTGTGTGTGTGTGTGTGTGTGTGTGTGTGTGTGTGTGTGTGTGTGTGTGTGTGTGTGTGTGTGTGTGTGTGTGTGTGTGTGATGCAAGAGGAGATACAAGTTAAAGATGCAACCCTCATGTGACACTGTATGAGTGTTGGTTTGGACTAAAAACTGCAATGAAACTTATTAGTGTGTGTGTGTGTGTGTGTGTGTGTGTGTGTGTGTGTGTGTGTGTGTGTGTGTGTGTGTGTGTGTGTGTGTGTGTGTGTGTGTGTGTGTGTGATGAGCGGCAGGTAGCTGCCATTCTGTACTCTGGCTCGGGGCCCGGCTGCCCTCCCCTTAACCCCAGGAGCCCGGCATCCATCAGCAGCCCTGCAGGGTGCAAACACCCTTCCCCCTCTGCTCCTGCTCTCCCTCTCTCCTCTCTGCTCCTCCTCCTCAGGACCACAGCTCGACCAGGGGTGTTATGAAAGACATATTTTTACACTGAAAATAAATATATCATTTCACAACATTTATGCTGAAAAACATTTATTATTTGAGTGTTTCCTTTAGAATTATATTTAGAATAAAAAAACAGCCGTCGTCGGGCAGGAGCAGCACATTTAAAGTGAAGCCTCAGACATTGAAACCACTGGTGCTTTGCGTGTTGATAACAGCTGTTTATGTATTATGCCACCAAACATTTTGTATTATTGGCCTCCATTTATTTTCTAAAATCATCTTGCTGCGGCGTGAAACTGGAGATCTAGTATGTCCCAGTACATAGTATGTTAAACGTAGTATACCAAAAGTACCAGGATGTTGTGCAACTATTCTTCGGTCTGCAGGTCAGCATGATGAGAGGTGGTGGCGCAGAGGCTCCGCCCACAAAAGGAAGAAGAAGAAGAGGCATTAAAAGGAAGCGTACCCGTTTCAAATCACATCCTCTTTCTTTTTACTACAAACGTCATGCTACGGATCGAGACGGATACGACCAAGAGGGTCAAAGGTCAAGATGCATTTTTATGATGAAGTAGTACGTCCCAGTTGTACACATGCTACATGCAACAGTACGTACTTTGTAAGGGTGGCTGCAGTACGCTTTCTCTCTCTCTCTCTCTCTCTCTCTCTCTCTCTCTCTCTCTCTCTCTCTCTCT
Source organism: Brachyistius frenatus (assembly GCF_029030835.1). Lineage (NCBI taxonomy): Eukaryota > Metazoa > Chordata > Actinopteri > Embiotocidae > Brachyistius > Brachyistius frenatus. The sequence continues at coordinate 86,115 of NW_027210975.1, forward strand.
CTCTCTCTCTCTCTCTCTCTCTCTCTCTCTCTCTCTCTCTCTCTCTCTCTCTTCTCTCTCTCTCTCTCTCTCTCTCTCTCTCTCTCTCTCTCTCTCTCTCTCTCTCTCTCTCTCTCTCTCTCTCTCTCTCTCTCTCTCTCTCTCTCTCTCTCTCTCTCTCTCTCTCTCTCTCTCTCTCTACTGAAATTATTCACAGGACTTGGTGAACAGTGTTTTCATTGGTTGGATGTTGTTCCGACTGTGATCACGCTAAAGTTTGATCTTTCAAACAGTGTCCTCCGTTTCCCGTACAACTTCTCATCCTCTACTGCTTCACCTTGGTCACATCTCTCTCTCTCTCTCTCTCTCTCCATCATTTCTGCTTCGCATTCCAATATGCAACCATCTGCCACCTCCCCTCCCCCCTCTGCTCATCCTCCTCCCTCCATCACTGCATCTCTTTAAGCTGAGGTGGCATCAGGGACGGACTGGCAGCAAAGAGCAGCCCAGGAATCGTCTGTTCACGGACCTGACCGTGTTTTTTCTTATTTAGTAACCGCTGCCACGTGTTTTAACTTTAAGTTCAACTTTTATATAAATCAGATGATAAACACAAGCAGCAGGTTTCAATTTAGTGCACTAAAGGAAAGCGTCAAACTTTCCCGCCTACAAAGTGCAAAGCGTGTCTATTTCACGTTTTGCAGTAGTTGAACAGTGTGTCTATTTCACATTTTCCGAGTTCACGTTTTGCAGTAGTGGAGCAGCGTGTCTATTCCACGTTTCGCAGTAGTGGAGCAGCATTTATATTTCACGTTTTGCAGTAGTAGAGTAGCATTTATATTTCACGTTTTGCAGTAGTGGAGCAACGTGTCTATTTCACGTTTTGCAGTAGTGGAACAGCGTTTCTATTTCACGTTTTGCAGTAGTGGAGCAGCGTGTCTATTCCACGTTTTGCAGTAGTGGAGCAGCGTTTCTATTCCATGTTTTGCAGTAGTGGAACAGCGTGTCTATTTCACGTTTTGCAGTATTGGAACAGCGTTTCTATTTCACGTTTTTCTATTTCACGTTTTGCAGTAGTGGAGCAGCATTTCTATTTCACGTTTTGCAGTAGTGGAGCAGCGTGTCTATTCCACATTTTGCAGTAGTGGAACAGCGTTTCTATTCCATGTTTTGCAGTAGTGGAGCACCATTTCTATTCCACGTTTTGCAGTAGTGGAGCAGCGTGTCTATTTCACGTTTTGCAGTAGTGGAACAGCCTTTCTATTTCACGTTTTTCTATTTCATGTTTTGCAGTAGTGGAGCAGCATTTCTATTTCACGTTTTGCAGTAGTGGAGCAGCATTTCTATTCCACGTTTTGCAGTAGTGGAGCAGCATTTCTATTTCACGTTTTGCAGTAGTGGAGCAGCATTTCTATTCCACGTTTTGCAGTAGTGGAGCAGCATTTCTATTCCACGTTTTGCAGTAGTGGAGCAGCGTGTCTGTTCCACGTTTTGCAGTAGTGGAGCAGCATTTCTATTCCACGTTTTGCAGTAGTGGAGCAGCGTGTCTATTCCACGTTTTGCAGTAGTGGAGCAACGTGTCTATTTCACATTTTGCCATAGTGGAGCAGCATGTCTATTTCACGTTTTGCAGTAGTAGAGCAGCATTTATATTTCACGTTTTGCAGTAGTGGAACAGCGTTTCTATTTCACGTTTTGCAGTAGTAGAGTAGCATTTATATTTCACGTTTTGCAGTAGTGGAGCAGCGTGTCTATTCCACATTTTGCAGTAGTGGAACACCGTTTCTATTTCACGTTTTGCAGCGGTGGAGCAGCATTTATATTTCACGTTTTGCAGTAGTGGAACAGCGTTTCTATTTCACGTTTTACAGTAGTAGAGTAGCATTTATATTTCACGTTTTGCAGTAGTGGAGCAACGTGTCTATTTCACGTTTTGCAGTAGTGGAGCAGCATTTCTATTTCACGTTTTGCAGTAGTGGAGCAGCGTGTCTATTCCACGTTTTGCAGTAGTGGAGCAGCGTTTATATTCCACGTTTTGCAGTAGTGGAGCAGCATTTCTATTTCACGTTTTGCAGTAGTGGAGCAGCGTGTCTATTCCACGTTTTGCAGTAGTGGAGCAGCGTTTCTATTCCATGTTTTGCAGTAGTGGACCAGCATTTCTATTTCACGTTTTGCAGTAGTGGAGCAGCATTTCTATTTCACGTTTTGCAGTAGTGGAGCAGCATTTCTATTCCACGTTTTGCAGTAGTGGAGCAGCGTGTCTATTTCACGTTTTGCAGTAGTGGAGCAGCGTGTCTATTCCATGTTTTGCAGTAGTGGAGCAACGTGTCTATTTCACGTTTTGCAGTAGTGGAACAGCGTGTCTATTTCACGTTTTGCAGTAGTGGGACAGTGTTTCTATTTCACGTTTTTCTATTTCACGTTTTGCAGTAGTGGAGCAGCATTTCTATTTCACGTTTTGCAGTAGTGGAGCAGCGTGTCTATTCCAGGTTTTGCAGTAGTGGAGCAGCGTGTCTATTCCACGTTTTGCAGTAGTGGAGCAGCATGTCTATTCCATGTTTTGCAGTAGTGGAGCAGCATTTCTATTTCACATTTTGCAGTAGTGGAGCAACGTGTCTATTTCACATTTTGCCATAGTGGGGCAGCATTTCTATTTCATGTTTTGCACTAGTAGAGCAGCATTTATATTTCACGTTTTGCAGTAGTGGAACAGCGTGTCTATTTCACGTTTTGCAGTAGTGGGACAGTGTTTCTATTTCACGTTTTTCTATTTCACGTTTTGCAGTAGTGGAGCAGCATTTCTATTTCACGTTTTGCAGTAGTGGAGCAGCGTGTCTATTCCAGGTTTTGCAGTAGTGGAGCAGCGTGTCTATTCCACGTTTTGCAGTAGTGGAGCAGCGTGTCTATTCCATGTTTTGCAGTAGTGGAGCAGCATTTCTATTTCACATTTTGCAGTAGTGGAGCAACGTGTCTATTTCACATTTTGCCATAGTGGGGCAGCATTTCTATTTCATGTTTTGCAGTAGTGGAGCAGCATGTCTATTTCACGTTTTGCACTAGTAGAGCAGCATTTATATTTCACGTTTTGCAGTAGTGGAACAGCGTTTCTATTTCACGTTTTGCAGTAGTGGAGCAGCATTTCTATTTCACGTTTTGCAGTAGTGGAGCAGCGTGTCTATTTCACGTTTTGCAGTAGTGGAGCAGAGTTTCTATTTCACGTTTTGCGGTGGTGGAGCAACATTTTTATTTCACGTTTTGCCGTGATACCAGGTTGAACAGACAGAGTGTCCTCATGTTAGTAAGCTCTTGATCCAGCATCAGTCTGTGGGCGTCAGGTCGAAGCAGAACTTGTTCAATCTAACTTACTTTGTGACTGTGTGTCTTTAACATCACACCGTCACTATAATAGAATAGAATAGATCCACCATCCAGATATTAGATAGAGCTGAGCCAGAAGTGTGAAGGAACTGTGACTCAATGTTAAACGGTCTGCACTTATAAAGCACCTTCAGGTTTACAAAGTACTGAACAACTTGTGGTGGTTCTCTTGTCACGTTCTCAGGCCCCAATCATTAGGTGTGTGTTCCTTCAACTGTTTATCCATCTGGATGGATGGATGGAGGGGAGGGGGGGTGGGAGGGGGAAGAGCCTGGCATCTATGAACTTACAGACATTTCCAGGGCGTTTTTGAGTGCCCTGCTGTGTTTGACCAAATATACCCTCCTTCAAGGAACACATGCTAGTAATACCCATTCCATATGAGCACTTAAACACAACACAGAGGCCTCAGCAGCAGCCGCTGTTCTCCTACGCTCTGACGTCTGGACCGGTTCAGCACACAGCCAGCCAGGCCGTGTGTTCAGGAGGCGGTTCTGCAGAGCATCTCCATCATCAGCGAGGGGGTGCAGTGGGATGTACTTAATCAAGTGTATCTGTCTGTGTGCTACTTGAGAGCCAAATGTAAAATAAATGTACTCATTCATTTCAAACAGGGCTGTAAAACCAGGAGGACGAACAGGAGTTTCTCTGTTGTTTAATACTTGATCCTGCTGGTGAATATACTACAAAAAAGTTGGGAAACTGTGTGTAAATAAAAACAGAGTGCAATTTGGAAATCATATAATCCCATATTTTATTGAAAATACACCAAAAACAACATATCAAATGTTGAAATGGAGAAATTTTATTGTTTTATAAAAAATATATGCTTATTTTGAATTTGATGGCAAACCTGCTGATGTTTCCCCATTTTATCCCGTTTGTTGTCTGATATTTCAAAGTGTATTATTTTTCTGTAAAATGCTGTTAAGTGCAATGAAGAACCAAGCAGTACCATAAGATAGTTCCATCCTCAGGTTCTGGGAAAACCTGGTTAAAAGTTTGTCCCTTACGAAAAGTTATTACTCCATCAAACACTGTCAAGAGAGTTCACAGTCACGCTGTTGATCGACTGGAATCAGGAGGTTGAATCACTGATTTCTACGCTTTTCATCAAAATGATTGATTCTTATCTGATATTTTGTTATAAATGCAGATGTGACTGAACCGAACATCCTCCATCAGTGATGTCATCATCCATCAGTGATGTCATCATCCATCAGTGAGGTCATCGTTGGTTCGTGAACGTTATGAATCCTCCAGTTCAGATTCTGTCCGTCACCATCTTGCTAGTTTGGAGCAGGAAGTGACCATATTTGGACGAGCTGAGGGAGGAGCCAGCGGTGGATCTGACCGATCTGATTGGCCACCTTTAGTGGCACTCGCTGATATTGCAGCTCATGGTACGCCTCATTTTTCAGACACGGAAGCTACGCCCACTTTTATATACAGTCTGTGGACTGAACCTTTAATTAGCAGTGGGAGTAGAGGCAGCTCTCACCATGACAAGAAAATGTAAAAAGAAAAATTTACCAAAAGAAAAGCAGCACAAATAAGAAACAGATATTTATAAAATAAAGTATGATGAGATGAAAGGCTGGAAAGCTGCAGAGAGCAGTGGCTGAAAGTGCTGTTAATATTACTTCATCTGACACAAAATAAAAGAAGCTAATAAGTTGATAAGTTGATTAAAACAACTGATTTGAAACTTGTTCAGGAAAACTGACTTCTGGTTTATTAAAAAAATGCAGGTTGAAGTAACCGAGATGATCTTCCAGTCTGTCATCTAGTTCCTGGCAGGTGGGCTGAGGACCACCTCAGTGACTCTCACTCATCTGATTACACACCCAGACCTGCACACAGGGCTCAAATGGACGCTGTCCTTTGACACACACACACACACACACACACACACACACACACACACACACACACACACACACACACACACACACACACACACACACACACACACACACACACACACACACACACACACACACACACACAAACATACAGAGTTTAACAGGACTGCAGCTCTGACCTGGTGGCACAGGGTCGTGTTGATGCAGCTCAGCTCAGAGTGTCTACATGTGTTTCATGACCTGTTACTCTGAGACACTGACTGCTTCACCATCCACTGTCTTTTGACGTAAAGGTTTTCGCGCTACAGACCCTTGAACTCCTCTCAAGCTTTGGACAGCCACGTCCCAGATGTGAGACTGCACACGTAGTCGTACTGGATGTGATGCTGTTGTCGGTGAACACATGCTGTTTGATAGGCCGGAGATATACTTGCTTTAAACAACACGTGCATGATGGCCTCCTCGCGCGTTCTGCATCGCAAGATCCAATATACAGATGAGCTGTAGGGGCAGTGTGGAGATGTGACCGGGTCGGGACCTGCAAAACTAAACTGAAACAAATGCTGTAAAATCGTAGTGTGGGCGGAGCCGACAGCGTTCGGTCCTCCTGTGATCTCAGAATCACCAAAGCAGTGTCTCCCTGCACTGTCGCCATGTTTATTCATTATAGCAAGTAAATCAGGATGTCCTAATGACGTCCTCGTTTCTCTGGTGTGTTTTCTAACGGAGTCCTCCAGTAACACGCAGAGCACAGAGGAGAGTATGTGAGCCACGACGCTCAGGATGTAAACTGTTGTCAACGCGAACGCATGCTTCTGGAGGAAGAATATCTCCGGCCTGTACACAGTGCACCGTGCTAACAAGTAAAAACAAATGAGATGTCAGGATCTAAGAAGCCAGGATGATCAGACTGATGGTGAGCTGGTGGCTGAGAGACACAGGAGAAGAACCGGGGAGGCCTGGAGCTGTGGACAGGCGGAGGTGGACTGGAGAGCTTAAAGTGGAGGTGGCTGAGTGAAACCAGGTGAAACAGGAGCTGCTGGAGAGACACGCTGAGGATTCATGTCGGTGAACCTGGTGGCTTTGTGTTGTCGCGGCTGAACTGACAATCTGGTGACGGGTGGATGCTGAGCTCAGGTTTGAATGCCGGAGTTGATGAGCGTAGGAAGCAGGTGTGTGTCATCAGCCGGTTCTCAGCAGCCAGGAGCTCAAAGCAGGACGTCCACAGACAGACAGATCACACTGACAGACAGGAACCACAGGTAGAAAACACAGGGAGGTCCGTGGAAGGGCGGACGAAGCCACGGCGATGTGCTCTTATATCACATATTTTAAATGTTTAAAGCACTTGAATGCAACACAAATGAATTCCTCCAAGTAAACTGTGACAGTAAATGTTTTGAAGGAAACATAAATACGACTGGATTTTGTTTTCTCATCAGTGTGATGAGAAAATATTCATTTATGAACTGTATTTAAAGAAGCTGCAAATACACTGACCCTGAACGCATCAATGGTGTGTTCACAACAGTATTCTTAATGGAACCGTTTTATGGTTGAGGAAAGTCTTGATTTAATGCAGTTCAGTGACTCGAGACACGATGCATTTACTGGCCTTGAGCCCAAACCAGCATCCATCTCAGTCTGGTGTGAGAGTTACACCTGCCGTCCACCTGAACCATCTCCTGCCTGCACCGAAACATGGTTGTGAAAGTGTAATTGTATAGGACCATCATTTCCAGGAGAAGATTTAACGGTTTATCTTGTGCTGCTGTGCAGTTTGTGTGTTTGAATATTAGTGACGACGGCCTCTCCTGATCTGGACCTGCTCCAGGCTCTGCCATGTTCTCTGCCTCCGCTTCAGTCCTCTGGACATCGCTCGGCTGCTTTTCACATCCGAGCTCTGCTAAGACCATCCACGACAGACACACACACACACACACACACACACACACACACACACACACACACACACACACACACACACACACACACACACACACACACACACACACACACACACACACACACACACACACACACACACATACACACAGGCGAGGCAGTAAAACCAGCTGGCAAACTGCCGCTGCTGAGAATTAACTGAGCTGAGGGAACGTCTGAGAGCAGCCGGACACGCACACGCACACGTCTGCAGACGCACACAAACATCACGTATACAGGTAACATACAGGTCCAAGTCTCAGAGCACATTAACGTGCACAACCTCCGACAAGCACACATGGACAGGAAATGTACACAACCACAGAAAAATGCAAATACACAACATGTGCACACAGATAATCAATTAAAATACAAACACACAAACTAAAAAATATAAACACACACAATAAGAATGAAGCAAACCACCCCCCTACACACACACACACACACACACACACACACACACACACACACACACACACACACACACACACACACACACACACACACACACACACACACACACACACACACACACACACACACACATGTGTGTAGGCGTGGGCGAGGCGGTGAGGTAGACGAGTCTAAACCAGCGTGGGAAACTGTTCCCACAGTTGGCAAGTAGAGCAGTGTGGGCTCAAGGCGGAAGCTGCTTGGTTCATGCTGATGGACTCATGGTGTGTGTGTGTGTGTGTGTGTGTGTGTGTGTGTGTGTGTGTGTGTGTGTGTGTGTGTGTGTGTGTGTGTGTGTGTGTGTGTGTGTGTGTGTGTGTGTGTGTGTGTGTGTGTGTGAGTGAGTGAGTGTGGGATTTCTATCCAATTGATTAGAATCCCAACTGGTCCTACGTTTGCCTTCTGCAGCTCTGTGCATGTGTGTGTCAGAAGGAGCGAGGTGTCGTTTCTGATCACCTCCGCGAATCGAATCGATTCACCGAAGCTTTTGTAGGAGCCGGACGCTGATAATTAGCTTTCTGATTAATTTGGTCGGCTGAAAATCGACATCTCACTGCCTTGTCCTCAGCGTGTGAAACCACATTATCCAGGAAAGAGTACACCTCATGTGACGGAGGTCATCCAGCTAACACACCTGTGAGTGCGTGACATCACTCACAGATGGATTATGGGACGGGCCGATGGTGCGTTCTCTGTGTTCATGTTGAAGTTGACCACAGTGTGGTTTCTACTCTAACCAGCACTTACAGAACAGCATTTTATCAGTGAGGAGGAGGATGGAGAGCCCTTCGCCTCATCTTTCTATTGAGTAATGTTCATCCAGAGCAAACAAGGTGCAGAAAGGTGAGAGTCTGTCCCTGAACGCAGCACGGCGCTGCACACAGAGCAAGAGGAAGACATAACCTTCATCAGGACATTTTCTGAGTGTCGTCTCTTGATCAACATCAGCACCACGTTAACGTGACCGCTGGTACGCAAACATCTGTGATTTTAACACGGACCTGAAACTGGAGCAGAGAAACATCAGAACTTGGGTCGAACTCTGTAAATGTTCAACAGAGACCCTTGAAATGCTTCAGAAAGTCTACGGCGATGAAGCGATGAGCCGGGCGACATGTTCTGAGAGACATTCATGTTTCAAGAGGGGCGGAGCTTCACTGTCCAAGTGTCACTGTGAATTCTTCCCCCAGAGTCAGACTGTCAACACCAAGTTCAATATGGAGAGATCTTTCTGAGGGAATAACAATTTAAAGTAGTTTGAGAAATAAATATTGCTGGTTAGGTGAGAGGCCGCTTCATAGAATGTCCCAAATGTGTGTCGGACAAAGGTCAGGACCCCCGGGGCTGATACGCTGGAGATTCAGATTTTATTTAGTGCCAAATAACAGCGCAAGAAATCTCAGGGCACTTAAGACAGGAACCCAACAATTTAACAGTTCCTACACGAGCGACAACGGGTAGAAAAAACAACCTTTTTAACGGGAAGAAATCCTGTGACAGACGGAAGGAAAACTCCCGTTTAACAGGAAGAAGCCTCCAACAGGAGGCTCAGAGATGGCAGCCGTCTGCCTGACCGGGTGGTTGAAAGGAGAGTGGAGATGACTGATGGAAACTTTAGTGGAAGGTCCCAGAAAAACCAGACAGATGAGGTGATGAGGAGGAGGAGGAAGGCTGTGCGTCGGTAGGTCGGAAAAACACAATGGCAGGAATATGATGAAATTTAAGGAACAGGGACGAGAAACTGATTGGCTCCAAAAAAGCAGGAAGAAAACTCATTGTGATAGTAAGGACACGACAAGACTACGAAGGAAATATTGAACAGTGGAAGTGACACGTCAATGGACAGGTCATCTTTACATGAGCTTCATTTCAAATACCAGAAGAATACTGCGAACCATACGGTGACCAGCTGCAGAATGTATTCGATGCAACGTATCATCAGGTTACACAACACCAAATATGAAACATTGAGCCCAGTTAGAGAAACACGCAACGTGCACAGTCTCAGTTTAAATCATGTTTACACCAAATCGAACCTTCCAACAGTCCTAAATAAACTATCTAAATATAAACCAAGTCCACTATTAAACACCTCTCTGAAGTCTCTGTACTATTTGTTTTGTCGCTCTCCATATATTCAAAGTTTCAATGACATTTTGACAGACATCCCTAAAAACAGTGACAGAGGAATATTCACCGTACACAGATAATAACTGGGGTTCAGTCCGGGGCCCAAATACAGGCAGAGAAATTAAACTGGTTGACTTCCTGTGTCCCAGTGAAACAAGGAATTTCACCAGTTGTGCAGCAGTGCAGCATCCCTTTGAATCATGTATCCATATTGGATCCATATTATATTTTTACACCCCAGTAAAAGTGAGTCTTATGGAAATTTCAGGTTACAGTAAGTCCTTCATATTTTAATGCATGATAATATTTTCAATATCCAATGACATAATCATAATCCTTGACTAGAGGACTGTAAAGGTTTGGAAAGAATGTAGCTGCCACTCCTAAGAGGGATATCATGATGTAAATGTCAAATAAAGCAGGCCGAGGTGGTGACTATGTCCACTAGAGAGGACTTCTGGTGGAGCGCAGTCAAAACATATTACAGACAAAAGGAGCAGCATGTGTCCATCTGCTGCTGTTCAGGAGACCTGACACATGTCAGGCCAGCAGAGAGGACAGAGGTTCATCTGGGTGAGGAGATGCTAATATAGAAAACACTTGATATGGATCAGACCTCTGCACTGTGTGTCGAGTGTTTCTATCACAAAGTAAAATTCATCAAAACTGCGCATTTGATTTCGTCCAGATAAAATGTCCCTGTGCTGACTGACAGATCCGGATCTCAGGACCTGACAACAGTCTTATGATCAGCACACAAAAAAAGAATCATCTGCTGCATTTCTTCTCATTTCTTCTCCTAATAAATATAATGAATAGTGAAAGTGACTTTGTACGCGGGCCATGACAGTGACATTAGAGACCACTCAGGACAAGCTCAGGTGACTCCGCAGTCTTTGCATTCCTGAGAGGACAACCACCAAATGGGCCCGATGCTGAGTGGAGCAGCATGTGTGACGTCTCTGACTCACACACACACACACACACACACACACACACACACACACACACACACACACACACACACACACACACACACACACACACACACACACACACACACACACACACACACACACACACACACACACACACACCAGTCTATAACCTGTAATGTGACATGTTAAAAGTTCAATAACTTGTCCAATGAAATGTGTTTAATAGCAGAAGCTTAAATTAAAAAAACATTCTGTGTCACCTGTGCAGAAAAGTTCAGATCTTTTAGTGTTAATGTGGAAGTGCAGGGACAGAAAGAACAAAATGAACAGGGAGGTGAGGGTTAAGTGGACTGAGTGAGAAGGAGGGAGACATCAGGCAGCAAGCAAAGGGGAAATAAATGGAAAAAGCAGAGTTGTAGGGTCTTGAAGGAATTTTTTCGAAGAGGGAAAAAAAAAAAAAAAGAGAGACCCGGCATCGTGTTCAGAGCTGTTGTGTTTCTTTCAGTGCCGCTCTTCAAAGGGACTCGGGGCCCTGATGGCTTTACCATACGTGGCTCTGAGGGTTAGAGATGGAGCGCAGCGCTGCGCAGGACCTGCAGGACCGGAGCTGCAGGGAGCGGGCGGCGCGACGGCACTCTGGGTGAACCTGTAGATACTCAGAGACTGAAAGACGGCTGCTCGGCCAGACGGAGTGTGTCTAAAAATGAGCCGAGCAGAGAGGTGACAAGGTGTGACACGGCGTACTTTGAAAATCTGCAGCCGCAAGGACTTTGTGAGGACTTGAAATTCACAGTTCAGACTGGTAAACTGTCTCTGGAGCAAAAGGATGAAATCCAGGTGAAACACACTGTTTGACATCCTTCTCCTGCCTATATGCATTATAGGCTCAGACAAAGCTCTGAACTTCAATTAGAAGTTGAAATCTTGTTTTCATGAAGAAATATATTTCAATTTAAATCAGTTTCATTGATATAGCGCCAAATCACAACACAAGTTATTTCAAGACCCTTCAAGGGTAAAGTCCTTCCAACTGAACCTTACACCATAATAATAGGAGAGGAGCTCAGTGCATCATGGGAGGTCCCCCAGCAGCCTGGGCCTAGAACTAAGAGATGACTCAATCATAAACAAACTTTAATGATACAACAGTGATTGTAGTGATGGAAGAAGGATTCACATCCTTTAATTCAATAAATAAATAAAAAGTAACAACAAAGCAACGTAAAACTAAGAAAAGTCCCGCAGGAGAAATCCTACTGAAGTAAAACTCCTGGTTGGTCCCTCTCACTGATGTCTGATTATATATGACATCATCAGATTATTGACAGATTATAGATGACATCATCAGATTATTGATAGATTTATTCATGACACCATCATATTATTGGTAGATTATAGATGACATCATCAGAATTTTGACGTGCATTTGCACTGCAATTCACGAAAATGGAGGCCATTGTTTGTGTCCTTCAGGTCTAACAATGTGTTGATTATATTTTATTGCGAGTGATAAAACCACTGACAAGTTAAATGTAGCTAAATCTTGAAAAGAGTCGTACAGTGAGTTGATTCAGTTGAGTCATACAGCAGTTTCTATAACTTCTGGTCATATCAGGCAAAGAACGAAGCGTGAATGAACGAGGCTGTGTTTTAGTTTTTAGTTCTCATGGATTCAATAAAAGAGGACAAAATGTGCTTATTCTGGCTTTAACCAATTTTGAAAGAAATATTTTAATTAAAATTTTCTGTTGTTGTGAATTTAACATTTAATAAATGTTCTATGATTTGTTTTGCAAAAAATCTACATAAATTCTAATTATGACAAAACAAATAATTACATCCTATGACAGTATCTTACAAAACCTTCACCTTTGACCCCTGCGTGTTGGTTTTCCCCACAGGACACTGAAGTGTAATTGTGCTGCTGATTCAATCAGAAATCCTGTCTGCCGTCTTTAAGTTCGGCCTTTTTCCTCTCACCTTTCAGCCCCGTTCGGCCGCCCGTCCATATTTAGGCCTCCCGGCCTCAGAGGAATGCTGCGTGGTGGGACTGAGGTCTGAAGCACGTGGGAAGTCTGAGGGGCGTGAGGGTGACGGGTCAGCAGGGGGAGACGGCGCTGGTAATCGGATGCATTATCTCTGCTCCACCCTGTCGGAGGGGCTACACTCCTGGGTGGCGACAGAGGAGGTCGCCCATATCTGACGAAGGCTGATAACCCCGGGGACCCGCAGAGCAGAGACCCTCACCGTCCAGCTAGACGGACTGACAGCACAGTCAGGCCTCCACACACACCTTCTCTTCTTTCTTGTCTTTTCAGTGTGGGAGGTTTCAAACTGAATCTCAGTCTGGCTTATAACTTTATGGCTTGAAAAGAAATGTTTTATATTCCAAAGGTTATTCAATTTCAAACTCTCTGTGTTTCTGTGGTGTGTTCAATGTCAGACACAATCTCAATAATCGGCAAAGCTGTGGTTTATGTTCAAAGACAATATATCCTCTAAAAGATGGACACACTCGTTTTTCTGTCTTTTATGGGGCTTGATGAGACCAGAGGCACGTTACCTTTCCATCGTTCGAAGAACTGGAGGACACGCCCCCTTTTCCTCCCGATGCAGCCATCAGTGATGTCATCATCCATCAGTGATGTCATCGTTGGTTTGTGAACGTTATGAATCCTCCAGTTCAGACTCTGTCCATCACCATCTTTGCTAGTTTGGAGCGGTTTGGAGCAGGAAGTGACCATATTTCAGCTTTGGATGGATTGCTATGAAATTGGTACATATATTAATGGACAACTTTTCATTAAGTGCCATCAACAGGTTCAATTTCAATTTGTCCAAATCTTTGTTTTATGATTTAACTGGTGGTAAAGTAGGAGGAATAGATCATTAGCATGGACTGATGATGTTAAATTGACTTTGGAGGAGGTAATTAATATTATAAATAACTCTTCCCATGATATTATGAGAACCGCTACTCAGTGTAGGAAGAGGCTCAATGATATAAACGCTCTGCTGCTGCTTTCCGTGACTGTTTTTCAAAAGTCCCACCTCCTCCACCGCAGCCTCCACCTGCCGGCTCTCAGTCCAACTACCCTCCAACTCTGCTCCAACTACCCTCCAACTCCGCTCCAACTACCCTCCAACTCCCCTCCAACTCCGCTCCAACTACCCTCCAAGTACGCTCCAACTACCCTCCAACTACGCTCCAACTACGCTCCAACTACCCTCCAACTACCCTCCACCTACCCTCCAACGCCGCTCCAACTACCCTCCAAGTACGCTCCAACTACCCTCCAACTACGCTCCAACTACCCTCCAACTACGCTCCAACTACCCTCCAACTACCCTCCAACTACGCTCCAACTACCCTCCAACTACCCTCCAACTATGCTCCAACTACCCTCCAACTACCCTCCAACTACGCTCCAACTACCCTCCAACTACCCTCCAACTACGCTCCAACTACCCTCCAACTACGCTCCAACTACGCTCCAACTACGCTCCAACTACCCTCCAACTCCAACTACGCTCCAACTACCCTCCAACTACCCTCCAACTACCTCCAACTACGCTCCAACTACCCTCCAACTACCCTCCAACTACCCTCCAACTACGCTCCAAGTACCCTCCAACTACCCTCCAACTACGCTCCAACTACCCTCCAACTACCCTCCAACTACCCTCCAACTACCCTCCAACTACACTCCTACCCTCCAACTACCCTCCAACTACCCTCCAACTACCCTCCAACTACCCTCCAACTACCCTCCAACTACCCTCCAACTACCCTCCAACTACCCTCCAACTACCCTCCAACTACCCTCCAACTACCCTCCAACTACGCTCCAACTACCCTCCAACTACCCTCCAAAGCTCCAACCCTCCAACTACCCTCCAACTACGCTCCAACTACCCTCCAACTACCCTCCAACTACGCTCCAACTACGCTCCAACTACCCTCCAATTACCCTCCAAGTACCCTCCAACTACGCTCCAACTACCCTCCAACTACCCTCCAACTACGCTCCAACTACGCTCCAACTACCTTCCAATTACCCTCCAAGTACCCTCCAACTACCCTCCAACTACGCTCCAACTACGCTCCAACTACCCTCCAATTACCCTCCAACTACCCTCCAACTACCCTCCAACTACGCTCCAACTACCCTCCAACTACGCTCCAACTACCCTCCAACTACGCTCCAACTACCCTCCAACCCTACTACGCTCCAACTACCCTCCAACTACCCTCCAACTACGCTCCAACTACCCTCCAACTACGCTCCAACTACCCTCCAACTACCCTCCAACTACGCTCCAACTACCCTCCAACTACCCTCCAACTACGCTCCAACTACGCTCCAATTACCCTCCAACTACCCTCCAACTACCCTCCAACTACCCTCCAACTACGCTCCAACTACCCTCCAATTACCCTCCAACTACCCTCCAACTACCCTCCAACTACCCTCCAACTACCCTCCAACTACGCTCCAACTACCCTCCAACTACCCTCCAACTACCCTCCAACTACCCTCCAACTACCCTCCAACTACCCTCCAACTACCCTCCAACTACGCTCCAAGTACCCTCCAACTACGCTCCAACTACGCTCCAACTACCCTCCAATTACCCTCCAAGTACCCTCCAAGTACCCTCCAACTACCCTCCAAGTACCCTCCAACTACGCTCCAACTACGCTCCAACTACCCTCCAACTACCCACCAGGGGGGACGTTTGGAGTTGCTTTGAGCTCAGTGTTTCTGTGTGGGGAATAACGGGTTTAGATGCCAAACATTGAAGCTTGACATATTTGTATTTATTCCATGTGACGCGGGCGGATTAGAGTTGGTGATGGAGTCCAACCTGGTAGAGATGCTTGTTTGACTGGAGACTCCCCGTGTGTTCTCCTGGTGGTGCAGGGCGTGAACAAACCTCTGCATGGGTTCTGGTATGTGGGTGACTTGCTGTGTGCCAGTGGGAGGAGCCTCTCCGTGGCGCAGCGATGCTGTACGGCAGCTCCACCGGTTCAGGCTGTGAAGCGATCTGTTCTAATTCTGATCGTCGGCCTTCATCACCTTCCCACAACGTGCTGTATGTGTTGGTGCTTATCAGCAGACCGAAATAACTTCCGGGGTGAACGAGTAGCTCAACCCGCCGCCGGGCCTGTCCGACCTCGGTCCGAGCACGGAGAGGCTGACGGGCTGCGAGTCGCGGTCAAAGTGAATCTTCTGTTTTAAAGTGGATCGTCAGTTTGAAGACATGTTTTACATCTTCATCTGAATGTGTATCAAAGTTCGTCACCTGCTTCCAAAAACATTGAGTTTGTTATTTGAGCTTTATGACTCCAGAAAATATCAAGACAGGAGAACAAATGACATTTATAGAAGAGCAGCAACTAAAGGCAGGATATTGTAGTAAAATAATGAGAGTTTTATTACGGGACCAGTTGGAGCTTTGTAGAAGATTCTTCTGTCTGCAGCAATAAAGTCATGTCATACTTCACTTCATCCAGTCAGAGCGCTGCAAGGAAACATCAATAGTTTGTGTGCTCCTGCGAAGACAACCAGAAACATGATGATGTTGGAATCACACACGGATATTAAAAACCTAAAGCTCCTTATCAAGGTGATTAAAACCAGAGGAAGTATCTGCCTATAGATTCATATAATGGAGGGAGATAAAGGTAATGC
>NW_027210975.1:107500-237280 GCF_029030835.1 Brachyistius frenatus
GACTTCATGGAGACAGATTAACCCTTTGACAGACGCACGGCGTGGCCAAATTCACATCCCTCACACCCGACTGAGTTGCTCAGAAAGTGTCAATCACAGCAGGGTGCAGCGCATTATCAAATGAAACGACACGACAGCAGGATTGATGCACAGGTGCAACTTCAACTGCTCAAAATAATATAAAAAAAAAAAAACACTCTAAAATGTTTTAGTGTTTTAACACAAAGTTTTAACACAATACCACAGATGTGTCTGTTTTTTAGAGAGCATGCAGTTGGCATCTGCCGCAATTGGTGAGTGAGTGTGTGTGTGTGTGTGTGTGTGTGTGTGTGTGTGTGTGTGTGTGTGTGTGTGTGTGTGTGTGTGTGTGTGTGTGTGTGTGTGTGTGTGTGTGTGTGTGAGTGTGTGAGTGTGAGTGTGTGTGTGAGTGTGTGTGTGAGTGTGTGTGTGTGTGTGTGTGTGTGTGTGTGTGCATGTGTGCGTGTGTGAGTGTGTGCGTGTGTGAGTGTGTGTGCGAGTGTGTGTGTGTGTGTGTGTGTGTGTGTGTGTGTGTGTGAGTGTGTGTGTGTGTGTGTGTGTGTGTGTGTGTGTGCGTGTGTGTGTGAGTGTGTGTGTGTGAGTGTGTGTGTGAGTGTGTGTGTGTGTGTGTGTGTGTGCATGTGTGAGTGTGTGTGCGAGTGTGTGTGAGTGTGTGTGCGAGTGTGTGTGTGTGTGTGTGTGTGTGTGTGTGTGTGTGTGTGTGTGTGTGTGTGTGTGTGTGTGTGTGTGTGTGTGTGTGTGTGTGTGTGCGTGTGTGTGTGTGTGTGTGTGTGAGTGTGTGTTTGTGTGTGTGTTTGTGAGTGCATTCATTGAATTTGAACTTTGAGACCACCAGGGTGAAAACGTGCTGTTTTAGTGCAGAACTTTAACCATTCACATGAAACCGACTGCACCACCGTAGACCAGGACCGCCACGTCCCGCAGCTTCTCCTGCAAGATGATCTGAGAGACGCCACCCAGACAGCTGCTGCACCCAAAAACTAAATGACATAACTTGTGCATTTTACTGATGGCAGTTTGATATTGTAACCAGATGCTGAGGCTCGGTGTTGTTCCGTTCATCCGCCGCCATGGCCTCATGTTTGCAGCACGATAATGCACGGCCCGATGCTGCATGGATCTGTACAGAATACAGGTGTACACACCTACGTGTGTGTTTCACAGGTGTGCTCCAGCTCGCACACTAGCAATTATGGGTCTTCAGCTAACTATAAGAAAAAGCTAGCTCGTTGTCCCCAGTATGGACATCACGGTCGAGGTGAAATTCTGAAGAAGACAAAGAGGAGAGGAGGAGAAAATCACAGTCAATCTTACACAGCGTTCAAATGGACCTTGTGAGCTCGTGGTTACAAGATGGGAAGTTGTGTGCACCGTATGCTTGACGTTCAAGTGGCTAAGTAATAAAAACACAGTTGCTAGGCAACTGGACGCTGTCTAGAAGCCACAGAGGCTAACAGTTTAGGAAGCTAACAGGGAGGTAACGTAACGCAGAAAATAGAAAGACAGAGAGAAAAGATGAGGCTGCTGGGAAGATCAACATTTTCCTCAGATGTAGGCTATTATCCAAGTTATGAAGACAAACTCTACATGACTAAAATTACAATATATCATCTTAACATCCAACCAAACATGAACTTCCTTAGCTTCTGCCATTTCTGTTCCGACATTGTGAATGCCACACGAGGTGGCCGTTCATATGTACTTTTTTTCTGTCCACAAATGCAGATTAAAACTCTGCCATGCAAAGAAGAAACCACTGATCATATACATGATCCAGAAACACTGCCTCCTTTTCTGGGCTTGAACTAATTTAAGAACCACTAAGGTGAAGCGGAAAACTGTCCTGTGGTCTGACAAATCAAAGTTTTAAAATGATGTCTGGAAATCATGAATGCCTCGTCTTAAAAGCTAAAGAGGAGAGGGACCATCCAGCTTGTTATCAGCTCAGTTCTAAAGCCAGCATCTGTGATGGTACAGGGATGCATTAGTGCACATGGCATGGGTAGCTTGAACATCTGGAAGGAAGCATTAATGCTGAATGATATATTCAGGTTTTGGAGCAACATATGCTGCCATCCAGACAACGTCTCTTTCAGGGAAGGTCTTGTTTATTTCAGCAGAACAACGTCCAACCACATTCTGCACGTATTCCAACAGCATGGTTCTCTAGTAGAAGAGTCCGCTGATAAACTGGCCTCCTGCAGTCCAGACCTGTCAATCATTGGAAACATCTGGAGCATCAGGACATGAACAATACAACAAAGGAGACCCTGAACTGTTGAGCAGCTGAAATCCTCTATCAGTCAAGAATGGGACCACATTTCACTTTCGAAACTCCAGAAACTAGTCTTCTCAGTTCCCAAACGTTTACAGAGTGTTGTTAAAAGAAGAAGTGATGCAACACAGCGGTGAACATGATCCTGGAACAACTTTATAGAGACGTGTTGCTGACATCAGATTCAAAATGAGAATATGTTTTTATAAAACAATAAAATATCTCAGTTTCAACATATGTTGTTTTATATCGGTTTACATGATTTGCTAATAATCACATTCTGTTTTTATTTGCATATTACACAGTCTCCCAACTTGTTGGGACACGGGGTTGTAAGTAAGGTGCTAGATTTGGAAACTATTGAAACCATAAAAACATGCAAAATACAGCAGCAAGTAAAACATCTCCTACAGCATATTTTTTCATACATTTCATCCTTCCATTCATTCTCTTCCTACCCGCCGTGCCAGCTCCCACCAGTTATTATTGTGGCCTTCTAGCCACTGCTGATGCTGTAATCATCATAACTGTGGTGGCCTGCTCATTACACCAGCGCTGTGCTGTGATTTGGACAAATTGGGATGAGATGTCTTCGCTTCTCCAAGGGTGAAAAACACAGGTTGGGACACATGGAGCTGGATCAGTAAAAAAGAGGGTGAACAGGAAAGGGACGGTTAGTATTGTCTTTGTCAGTGAAAGATGGAGGATGTGATGTCTTTTTAAGACAGAAGTCATGTGGTGAGCAGTTCTTACTGAGGAGTCTCACCGAACCCTGCTGTCATTTAACATGTTCTCATGAGTGCATGTGTCCGCCCCCTCGATTGCATATTTAAATACATTTCTCAGAGCTGAGCACACTAAACGTCCGCCTTAAAAGTTAGCTGTGACCTCAATAAAAAAGTCACGTCAAAAAGCATTCAGCCTGTAATTATGGTCCTCGACGGGCTGCAAGCAGACAGCTACAGTCCCTTAGTTGAATTTGAAGGTGAGCTGGCCAAATTGCAGGTTATCCCACATTCATGTCATTATGTTGCAGGGCATCGTTAGGAGCGAGCCTGTGTGCTCAACACCTCTGTGGTTTTGTTTAGATAAGACTTCCAGTTATTTGTCTCAGACTTCATACGGTTGAGAATACACAACACGTCTGCAGGTGCACACTGAAGCGATATTACACGAGAGGGTGTGCTTTAAGTTCAGTGACCTCGGTCCTGACCGCCTCACTGTCGTCCCAATAATGACGTGAAAACACCCTCCAGTGTAATATTCTAATTATACAACTAGTTATCATCTAAATAAAATGTGTAATATAAATGTTTTCATGTTGTGGAGCAATTCACTGATATAACTTTTAGTTCGTGTGATCTCCGTTTCCATGGCAACACATTGTAGTACAACTAAGAACTGGAAAACAATCAGTGGCGTCAGTAGACTCTTATGTGACGTACACAATGTTTCCTATTCCAGGAAGTAGTCGGACCCTTAGCAACCACCTAGCAACAGAGAGGATTTCTAGTCTCCAACTGAATAAATACAGAACATAGAAACACTAAACTGATCAGCTAGTTCAGTCTGGTTGGAACAAAGATATCTGATGAACTAAGATATCTGAGGAACAAAGATATCTGATGAACAAAGATATCTGATGAATAAAGATATCTGATGAACAAAGATATCTGATGAACAAAGATATCTGATGAATAAAGATATCTGATGAACAAAGATATCTGGTGAACAAAGATATCTGATGAATAAAGATATCTGATGAACAAAGATATCTGATGAATAAAGATATCTGATGAACAAAGATATCTGATGAACAAAGATATCTGATGAATAAAGATATCTGATGAACAAAGATATCTGATGAATAAAGATATCTGATGAACAAAGATATCTGACGAACAAAGATATCTGATGAACAAAGATATCTGAAGAACAAAGATATCTGATGAACAAAGATATCTGATGAACAAATATATCTGATGAACAAAGATATCTGATGAACAAAGATATCTGATGAACAAAGATATCTGATGATCAAAGATATCTGATGAACAAAGATATCTGATGAACAAAGATATCCATGTTCTCATGTGTTTTTAATTTTAGCTCCGTGTCATGTGTTCAAACCAAACCGGTCCAGCTAGCCTCCACTAGGATTGTAAGTGCGTGACTATCCGTGGTGTTACGGTACGGGTGCTCAGAGCGACCAAAAAGGACCAAAAGAGACCCGACTTCACCAAATGGGTCATTTAATAGATCTATAACAAGTAGAAACTACATTATATTATATATCATATGAAATTCTATTCTAATTCTATATTCCCATTGAGGAGGTGGAGTGATATTTGTAGTGATGAACAGGATGTGATGTCATGAGGACGTTGACCAATCAGATCTCTGGGTCAGAACTACTTATTGTACATTCACAGGTGCAACCTGAAGAGATTAATTACACTGGTCACAGTTTTTATGGAAACAAATGCTTCTTTGATGATTTGTGGTCCACTGTACTTACTTTACCTAAAAAACCTTAGTTTTCTACCTTCATTGTGGCCGTCACAGAAAATCCCATCAGGGGTAATGTTGCAGCAGGTCTGAAGTTCTCAGCTCTGTTCTCTGAAGGCTCAACCAGGTGTTCACTGTCCTCATCGGATGTTCCACATTTTCTCACAGGCAACATAGTTAGATGTGACCTCATCCACAGTGCAGCACAAGTGTGGAGTAAAAGGTTTATGACCGACTGCCGGGCCGAGAGTTGACCGAGGTCAGCCTCACAGAGCAGAGCCGGGTCTTCCGGGCCAGGTCCAGAATGTGGCCGCCTCTGAAATCACAGGTTCCAGAGAAGGTCAATTTGTGCTGGACTCTACGTGGACCGAGCTACACCCAGCACGGTCGGACACACCTCCGACCACAGCTGCTCTGGCCAAGCACAATCCAGTCATTATCACTGTGGCTGCGCTCCCTCACAGACCGAACGCTGCTGAGAAACATCAGTTAATGGCCAAACTAGAAGA
Source organism: Brachyistius frenatus (assembly GCF_029030835.1). NCBI lineage: Eukaryota > Metazoa > Chordata > Actinopteri > Embiotocidae > Brachyistius > Brachyistius frenatus. The sequence goes on from NW_027210975.1 coordinate 112,832, forward strand.
GTTTATGTTTAGCTCCTGTCAGCGTGAAATCTGCTTGTGGCATCGCTGACTGTGATTGTGAGTGTGTGTCCCAGGACACCTGTTTCCCCTGCACTCAGTAGGACGCATATGAACGCTGTCAGTTTTCTGGTATGATCAGATCAGAGCTCAGATTGAGGCTGAGTCAACTGTCAGCAGAGGGAAGTGATCATCTCTTTTATTCTCTGCCTGGAGAGTAAAGAGGCAGATTTCCTGCCGGTTCACAAGCTTGTGCTCTTAAATTCAGTCTGCAGTGACTGAAATCGTCTTTTATCTGTCATTTCTGAGAAGTTCAACAGCAAAGCTTCCTAGAATTTGAGCCGACATCGTTTCTTCAAATTCATAACTACAACTCCAGCTGAGTGTCATCAGCGTGGCAGCGCTCGTAATATATGGCATGATGTTTCGTCTTTACTACCCAACATCATCTTCTCAGCTTTTCAGCATGCTGATGAGCTGGTTGGATTTCTGGTGATTTGTGTCACTAAAGAGGTTCATGTAATTTTAAATGTGTTTTTTTTTTTTTTTACGATTCATGAAATTCATGTTTGGCCTCGTCAAACTCCAGATGAGCTGCACTGTAAATGTTCCGGGACAATAACTGATTTTAAGGTGCTGCAGAGTGACGTTTTCATTTAGAGTGAGACGTTAAGACACTGAATGAATCCTAACTACTCAGAAACAGTTGAACTGTCTGGACAATTAGCTCCAACGTGTCCTTCTAGCATCCGACCCAATCAAACCACAGTTCAGCTCTCCAAAGCCCAAAGAGCTGATTGTTCTTTTACAGCCGGGCTCAAGACACGGCTCAGCCAGTCACAGCAGCATGTGGAGGAGCTGCTATAGATCATCTCTTCATCCAGGGCAGGCTCTCTTAACCACGCCCCTTTCTGGGGGAAAGCATTGACATTGCGTTGCCTTGACAGCAACGGAGAATCGGAGGAAGTTGAGACTTTTCTCCAAACTGCTGCTTTAAACAAACCGGTTTAAATAATAACATCATGCTGAAGAGTTGCTGTCTTGTTAGCTGCACCAGTAATGATGTGAAAAACTCTGTCATGTCCTAAAAAAAAGATGCTGATAGAAGAGCTCCATGGAATAGAATCTATAATTAATCTATCCAGCGTGTTTTATGGTAGGCAGAGTGGAAATATAATCCCTAGAAAAAGTGCTGTCGTGTCATTTTTTTTAGTAATTCTGATCCGGTGGTTTACAACAGGTTGGTTTTGTTACGCTATTTTACAATGAAGTCTCTGGAGAGAGTCGTTTGTTTTCCCCCAAAAGGGGGCGGGATGTTTCTGAAAGCCAAAGTTCCAGGATGTGCCGGTCTGATCTATTGTTGTGTTTTGTGTATTAGTGGCTGTAAAGAGCCTTCGGAGAGCCCAATAGACCCACGGTGGGATCCCAGGGACCAAACACAGGGGCCACAACTGGGAAACTGTCTTATTGTTATTCATAGAGGCAGACATTCGGGTCTCCCTTTTGGGAGCTGTTGGGGGATCCTCCATTACAGGTAGTTGTGAACTGTTGCTTCTTGTTGAGATGAGAGCCCAGCACACAATGAGCTGCTGAAGGGCACAATGACTTCAAATAGGTTTCAAGGTAAACTCCCTCTGCACGACACAAGGGCCGAGGCACTTTGACTCACAGACACTGAGGGCCTCCTTGCGTATTGAGCTGTGTATTGGTGTTTTGTTGCATTCTCGGGTTTTGAGGGTCATAAATGAACAGAGTAATAACATGTCTGTGCCATGTTTGCCAGTGAAAGGACGGTGAATGGAGCCTGCAAAGCAATAATGTTGTGATGAAACGGAGGGAAGGTGATCACTGCCTTTTTGTTGTCCCTGAAGCAGCAGCTGCCTTTGAATGCATCACTTGTGTCCTCTAGTGGCAGTTTCTGTTAAGTGCAGTGTGTGTGTGTGTGTGTGTGTGTGTGTGTGTGTGTGTGTGTGTGTGTGTGTGTGTGTGTGTGTGTGTGTGTGTGTGTGTGTGTGTGTGTGTGTGTGTGTGTGCGTGTGTGTGTGTGTGTGTGTGTGTGTGTGTGTGTGTGTGTGTGTGTGTGTGTGTGTGTGTGTGTGTGTGTGTGTGTGTGTGTGTGTGTGTGCGTGTGTCTTTTCGTTAAATGTATCCTCTTGTCTCGATTGGAAACAGTTGTGGTAATGTTTGTAATTTAGATCTGAGAATATTAGTAAAAACATTAAACAATAAACCTTAAATTCAGATTAGGTGTGTTACGATAGTATTAGAGTCATCATTAACCTTTGACCCTGACAATAGTATTAACTTTTCACACTCATCCACTTCAAAGCCAGCAGGTAGAAAAACACCCTAACACATACACATTGAGGCTGAAAGGCTGCAATCAACATGTGACTGCCTTTAATGATGTGTGAGAATAAACATGTGAGTCAGCAGAAACCAACTCTGAAACCAGTTCAGATGCTTATTGGCCGGCCACGTTAGCATTCCAACATCTGCAGCTATGTCTGTCGCCCCGGGGCAAGGCAGCGGTGATTACCATTTAAAAACAGGCCCAGGACACACAGCACCGACACGCACTGAGCAGCTGACACCGACACTTTGGAAATTGCTTTGAAAAAGCAAAATTTAGGTTCCTTTCAAACTCACCGAAACACCAGTCCAGTGTTTTATATTTACTCTGGAGGCCATTTTAGCAACACTCTGTAAATGTAAACTGACCAGTTTCTGGAGTTTTGAAAGTGAAATGTGGTCCCATCCTTGCCTGATTTAGGATTTCAGCTGCTCAACAGTTCAGGGTCTCCTTTGTTGTATTGTTCATGTCCTGATGCTCCAGATGTTTTCAATGATTGACAGGTCTGGACTGCAGGAGGCCAGTTTATCAGCGGACTCTTCTACTAGAGAACCATGCTGTTGGAATACGTGCAGAATGTGGTTGGACGTTGTTCTGCTGAAATAAACAAGACCTTCCCTGAAAGAGACGTTGTCTGGATGGCAGCATATGTTGCTCCAAAACCTGAATATATCATTCAGCATTAATGCTTCCTTCCAGATGTTCAAGCTACCCATGCCATGTGCACTAATGCATCCTTGTACCATCACAGATGCTGGCTTTAGAACTGAGCTGATAACAAGCTGGATGGTCCCTCTCCTCTTTAACCTGGAGGATGCAGCGTCCATGATTTCCAAACAGAATCTCAGATTGTGATCCATCAGACCTCAGGACAGTCGTCCACTTCACCTCAGTCCATCTTCAATGATCTCGGTCCAGAGAAGGCGGCGGTGTTTCTGATCATGTTTCTATCTGGTTTCTTCTTTGGAGAGTTTTAACCTGCATTTGTGGACGCAGCGATGAACTGTGTTCACAGACGATGGTTTTCACAAGTGTTCCTGAGCCCATGCAGTGATTTCCACTCCAGAATAGCATGTTTTTAATGCAGTGCTGCCTGAGGGCCGAAGATCACCACCATCCAATATTGGTTTCCAGCCTTGTCCCTTGTGTTCAGAGATTTCTCCAGATTCTCTGAATCTTGTAATGATATTATGAACCGTAGACGATGAAATCCACTAATTCTTTGTAGTTTTACGTTGAGGAACATTATTCTTAGATTGTTGAACACAGTCTTTCAGAGTGGTGAACCTCTCCCCATCTTCACTGCTGAGAGACTCCGCCTCTCTGAAATCATCTTTTTATACACAATCATGTTATTGATCTGTTGCTAGGTAACCTTATTCACAACCAGGTGACAACCTGTCCAAACTTTTTTGGACAGGTTGTTGGCATCAAATTCAGTATATATATATATATTTTTTAAATTTTTTAATTCTAATTTTTTTTTTCTCACAAAACAGTTAAATTTCTCAATTCCAACAGAGTGGTGAACCTCTCCCCATCTTCACTGCTCAGAGACTCTCCCTCTCTAAAATGATCTTTTTATATCTAATCATATTACTGACCATGTCCATTCTTACTCTGTGGGTCCAAACTCTTTACAGAAGTTTTATGACCTTTTCCAAACTGATGAGAATCAACAACTCTTTTTAGAGCTCCTCAGAAATCCCGTGTTCGTGCTAACATACACTTCCACAAATATGTTGTGAAGCTCAGACTGATAGATCTCAGTTCTTCAAATAAAACAGGGCGCCCAGTCACAGCTGATTATCATCACCTGAAACACTTGAATCTAATTTCACCTTCAAATTAACTGATAATCCTGGAGGTTCACAGACTTTTACCGCTCACAGCCATGAAATATTTGTCATTTTCATCAATAAATTAATAACCAGGTGTAATATTTCTATCTCATTGCAGCATTTTATCATGTGAACAATAGAATAAGGCACACCACTAAAGCAGGCCATTATTTTGGCTTATTTATGCCTTTTTTTGGAATTTACCCCTGTCCATCCACTTCCGCTATTCTGATCTATTGGTGAAAGGGTGATGGCAGGTGTTCACATCCCTGAACAGTATTTAGCCAACATGAATGAAACTCTCCATGTCCTTCAGACTTTTCACATTAAAAGTCTTGCCGGCTTCCTTCAGAGGTCATCTTTTGATTTTGAGGCCCAAAATGATCAACCTGAGGTTGAACTGCCATCTGAGCTCATTGTAGCTCAGATTTGATGAAAGAAAGGATTTCCAGCCAGTACATTGATGTATTTATATGAGGGGGGGAGGGGGACACATGCATGGCCACAAAACTGTCTGTGTGGCAGCATGGTGCTAAAGCATAAAGATCAGGCCGGCCCAATCGTAACACACGAGCTCACAAAACACTTACAGCCTGTAGCACAGAAGTGCCACATTCATCAGCTATCTGCCGCTGCATTTACACACCTATCATCACCAGCTCGGGGAGAGAGGGGGGCACAGGGGAGGACAGAGGGCAGAGCCGGGTTACCAAACCACCATGAAGCCAGCTGCAGAGATCGTCACAAAGCTGGTCGAGGTTTGTAAAAGGGAGAGGCTTTGTTCAGGGACTACATGCTCGATGTATTATGCCGCACGATGCATATCGTAACTTTATCATTGTTTGGTTCAGAGTTAAAAAGTAAAGCAGCCCGGACCGCCTCTGAGCATGGTCCGAGCAGATCTCAATGTGTCCGTGATGCTGACAGTTGAGATCACATCGTCCAGGAGGGATTTTAATGTCTCAGAGCCAACAGAACACATTCCCTACCTACATAACACCCTCATACTGCAACCCTCAAAACCAACACTTGGACATCTCTGCTTCATGTTATATTGCATATATTTGGCATAATTATTACTCGTATAGTCTACCTCAGCATGCATGTCCATTCATCATCAGACTCCATCCTGAACAGGAGTCTTTCCCAGCTGACTTTAGGGCAGGATGCACCCCAACCATCATCCATCAGTGATGTCATCAACCATCAGTGATGTCATCAACCATCAGTGATGTCATCGTTGGTTTGTGAACGTTATGAATCCTCCAGTTCAGATTTTGTCCGTCACCATCTTGCTAGCTCGGAGCGATTTGGAGCAGGAAGTGACCATATTTGGACGAGCTGGGGGAGGAGCCAGCGGTGGATCTGACCGATCTGATCGGAAACCTGACGATACTACGTCCCGCCCACCGATAGCTGTAACCTGACTGCACCGCAGGCCTGTCAATCAAACAGACACGCCCCCAAAAACAGGTTTTCTTGAATCTTCTTTTCTAATGAATGAGGGATTATTTTCAGATGGACCTCCAGAAAACTAAGAAGAAGGAGTGACTTTAGCTAACAACACCGAGATAACTGATGGACACATTTTATTCACTTTGGATTTGATGAGAGAAGTTGAATGGGAGTCTATGGAGCCGGAGGCTTTTTGGAGCCGACCTCTAGTGGCACTCGCTGGTATTGCAGCTGAAGACACTTCTGGATCGGAACCATTTTACAGACCTGAAGCTACGGACTCTTTTATATCCAGTCTGTGGTTTTATATTTTATATCCAGTTTGTGGTTTTATATTTTATATCCAGTCTGTGGTTTTATATTTTATATAAAATATATCTGTGGTTTTATATTTTATATCCGGTCTGTGGTTTTATATTTTATATCCGGTCTGTGGTTTTATATTTTATATCCGGTCTGTGGTTTTATATTTTATATCCGGTCTGTGGTTTTATATTTTATATCCGGTTTGTGGTTTTATATTTTATATAAAATATATCTGTGGTTTTATATTTTATATCCAGTCTGTGGTTTTATATTTTATATCCGGTCTGTGGTTTTATATTTTATATCCGGTCTGTGGTTTTATATTTTATATCCGGTCTGTGGTTTTATATTTTATATCCGGTTTGTGGTTTTATATTTTATATCCGGTCTGTGGTTTTTTTAATTTTATATCCGGTCTGTGGTTTTATATTTTATATCCGGTCTGTGGTTTTATATTTTATATCCGGTCTGTGGTTTTATATTTTATATCCAGTCTGTGGTTTTATATTTTATATCCAGTCTGTGGTTTTATATTTTATATCCAGTCTGTGGTTTTATATTTTATATCCAGTCTGTGGTTTTATATTTTATATCCAGTCTGTGGTTTTATATTTTATATCCAGTCTGTGGTTTTATATTTTATATCCAGTTTGTGGTTTTATATTTTATATCCAGTCTGTGGTTTTATATTTTATATCCGGTCTGTGGTTTTATATTTTATATCCGGTCTGTGGTTTTATATTTTATATCCGGTTTGTGGTTTTATATTTTATATCCGGTCTGTGGTTTTTTTAATTTTATATCCGGTCTGTGGTTTTATATTTTATATCCGGTCTGTGGTTTTATATTTTATATCCGGTCTGTGGTTTTATATTTTATATCCGGTCTGTGGTTTTATATTTTATATCCAGTCTGTGGTTTTATATTTTATATCCAGTCTGTGGTTTTATATTTTATATCCAGTCTGTGGTTTTATATTTTATATAAAATATATCTGTGGTTTTATATTTTATATCCGGTCTGTGGTTTTATATTTTATATCCGGTCTGTGGTTTTATATTTTATATCCGGTCTGTGGTTTTTTTAATTTTATATCCGGTCTGTGGTTTTATATTTTATATCCAGTCTGTGGTTTTATATTTTATATCCAGTCTGTGGTTTTATATTTTATATCCAGTCTGTGGTTTTATATTTTATATCCAGTCTGTGGTTTTATATTTTATATCCAGTCTGTGGTTTTATATTTTATATCCAGTCTGTGGTTTTATATTTTATATCCAGTCTGTGGTTTTATATTTTATATCCAGTCTGTGGTTTTATATTTTATATCCAGTCTGTGGTTTTATATTTTATATCCAGTCTGTGGTTTTATATTTTATATCCAGTCTGTGGTTTTATATTTTATATCCAGTCTGTGGTTTTATATTTTATATCCAGTCTGTGGTCCACCCTGGACAGTTCGCCCTGAACCTGGATCTACTGTTTCACTTTATAAGTGCAGTGAAACAGTTCACTATCTACTGCACCGCTGTGTGAGCATCTGTAGGATGGGAGGTGGAAGCAGAGGGCCTGATGTTCTGTGGCTGTCAGACTTGTGGTGATGGAGCAACACTACTGCTGCATTTACAGCCTTTTAACACTATCTCCAGAGTAAAACTCACTTTGATTGGGTCCTCCTCTTTTCCAGCTCTGGATCTTATTTCGAGATGATTGTAACCCTGTAATCGTTCCTCTCTGGTTGAACCACAGCAGCTGTGAAAGTCTGCGGAGGTGCTGCTGCTGCGGGATCATCCATCTCGTTTAATTACTCTGCAACGTTGTCGCCACTCTATCTGTCACCGGCCTCGTTCCCTGATAACAGACATTTGTCACTGTCCTCTGCCTCCCTGCTGTAATACCATCAGCACCCGTGACAGCCACTTGGCAAGGGACACTGGGACACACACACACACACACACACACACACACACACACACACACACACACACACACACACACACACACACACACACACACACACACACACACACACACACACACACACACACACACACACACACACACACACACACACAGCAGCGGCAGCATCGTAATTAATGGCAGTGCCTCTGATCCTAATAAGCATTCTGGTGATCTTTATTGCTGGGTGTTCCCCACTGGTTATACAAGTGTTGGTGTGTGTGTGTGTGTGTGTGTGTGTGTGTGTGTGTGTGTGTGTGTGTGTGTGTGTGTGTGTGTGTGTGTGTGTGTGTGTGTGTGTGTGTGTGTGTGTGTGTGTGTGTGTGTGTGAAAGAGACATGGTGGTATATAGAGATGAGTTGTGGCGGTATATAAATAAAATTGAATTGAATTGTAAATGAGTTGAATTGTTTGTCAGCAGATTTACAGAAAATCCAGCGGTCTGATTATATGAGCAGATATGAATGACAGGGCAGATTTAATAATATTTATTATTCGTGTTAACATTAAGAGATAGAACATTTGCTAAATGTCATCTTAAAATCCAGTAGATGGTAGTAAAGTTCATTAATGAGATATTATAGATTATTGTACCAGTAATCCTCTGAGATACACATGCTGCTCTTTAAGCTTAATACAGAAACAGTCGTTATGAAGAACCATATATATATATATATATATATATATATATTATGGTAGAAGTTTCAGATTTAGATCATAGAAAAGTGGGCTTTTGGCCTTTCTAAGAGGTCTACTGTCAGAGAGCCCTTCTAGTTTTTATTTTGTTCATGTGGACATTTTTTCCACATGTACAACCCCGTTTCCAAGAAAGAAAAAAAACAGAATGCAATGATTTGATTTGAACCCATATTTTATTGACAGTAGACCAGAACAACATATTAAATGTTGGGGAGCTGAAAAATTTGATTGTTTTATGGAAAATATCTGGTCATTTTAAATTTGATGGCATTTGAAAAGCGAGCGTCTGTGATGGTACAGGATGCATTAGTGCACATGGCATCGTGGGTCGCTTGAACATCTGGAAGGAAGCATTAATATACTGAATGATATATTCAGGTTTTGGAGCAACATGGTATTAAGAGGTCAGCTCAGTCTCCACTCTAATTTTTCAGTATTAATGTTATTATTCATGTCCAAACCCTCCAAAGTTATTGCAGGAAAAACAGACTTTTAACAAACGATCAGACAGAAACTATCAACATGACGTCATGTTTGGTGTCTTTCATGCACAGCAGACCAGGTGTTTCCATTTAATGTCTGTATTCATCGTGTTGTGAATGTAATGTGTGTCTTTACTGTCATCTGATTGTCACTTATTTCCTCAAACCAATCAGGGTTAGATTGTGCCGTGCAGTGAGACAGTATGATATTAAATGAATCCTGTCCAAATGTTTGTCATCTTCACAGGCGCTGTGACCCATCAGCTGTTACCAGAACCTCCCATACTGCTGCCTCTTGAACATGATCTATGATGAAGAAAGAAAATAGTTCAGCAACACACAGACGGTGTTTTATTTTTATTGAATGTTCATTTAAGTGAAGTAAAATGTGTCACGGGTTGATTGAACTAAAAGGAGAGATCCCTTTTTGACCACTAGGGGTCAAAGGTGAGTTGGTTCCCTGTGACAGGTTAAGCATGTAACTACAATGGGCCTGCTGTTTACTATGGCAGTGTTTCATTTACACACACACACACACACACACACACACACACACACACACACACACACACACACACACACACACACACACACACACACACACACACACACACACACACACACACACACACATTGGGGACCTCCGGTGGGCGGACGCAGGAATGACATGGAGAGAAACATGATGTGTTCACTGTTCTGAGTGCATCAGTGTTAAAGTTCAGAAACATCAGTTCACTACAAGTACCAGGATGATGTACTCCAAAAAAAGAGAAGTGTGAAACTCTGGACACTTTCCACCCTAAACGGTCACCATCTTGGCTCCGTAGAGGAAGCCAAGCTAATTAAAGCTGCAGATATTTTGAAGGGTGATGTGTTCACATGATGAGGTCATTTCCTGTCAGTGTGGCTTTAAACAACAGGACTGTCTCCACAGTAGGAGTCCTGATGTGTTGGTGTACTGAGGGAAGAAGAACATCTGGAACACAGCAACAGTAGCTGCCTTCTGATTCACATACTGTTTCTTTTTACTTTCAGTACGTACTGCAGCTACCCTTAAAAAGTATGTACTGTTGCATGTAGTATGTGTACAACTGGGACATGCTACATCATCATATAAATGCACCTTGACCTTTGACCCTCGTGGTCGTATCCGTGGGGTTTCTACATGTACATCTAAAGTAAAAAGAAAAAGGATGCAATTTAGAGCCACTACGCGTCCTTTCAATGCCTCTTCTTCTTCTTCTTCTTCCTCTTCTTCTTCTTCTTCTTCTTCTTCTTCTTCTTCTTCTTCTTCTTCTTCTTCTTCTTCTTCTTCTTCTTCTTCTTCTTCTTCTTCTTCTTCTTCTTCTTCTTCTTTTTTCTTCTTCTTCTTCTTCTTCTTCTTCTTCTTCTTCTTCTTCTTCTTCTTCTTCTTCTTCTTCTTCTTCTTCTTCTTCTTCTTCTTCTCCTTTTGTGAGTTGCAACCTGGCAGAGCATTATCCAGTTCTCTCAGGGGTCTCGCTGGATGTGACGTGTTGTCCGTCAGAGCTGAATGCTGCCTTTCATACTGCAAAATACAACCGGATGTAGACGGACATCCTGGTACTTCAGGCACACTACACTTCACATACTGTTGTATTTCACTGTCCATACTAACATACTATTTAGTATGCCGTAAAAAGATTTTGTATGTTCCACTACATAGTAGGTGAAGTGTAGTATGCCTAAAGTACCAGGATGTCCGACTGCATTCAGTCACTTCATTTATGTACTTATCATTCACTTATGCACATATTTCTATGTATTCAAAAATAAACTGGATTAAGCTTTTTGTATAAAATAGTTTCAGTCATTTTACCGAACAGCTCAGTTAGTTCAGTGCAGTCGAGTCATTTCAGCACATTTATACACAAAGTGCTGCACAGCCTGAGACAGAATCAAAACAAAAATTACAAACAAATGAAAAGAAATTAAGAACACATTAAGCCAAAACCACATCTGAAGATACACAGGAAGTCATCAATACTGTCAAAATAAAATGACAGTGGGGCCAGTGGTGTATAATATTATATCAGAGATCATTTCAATAGTTTGATTAAGGTTTGATCAAAATATAAATACACTCATAAAGTACCATAAATCATATATTCTTATTTCTCTAAGCCCTGAAAATAAAATGTACACTGTAATCTTATTTCTCAATATTCAGAAAATATTGCTATAATTTAAAGTGCCTTTACACCTGCTCTGTGGAAAGTTCAAGAGAGTGCAGGTGTCTGAAAAAAAGGGCCAGAGAACACGATGGAGGAAATGCATTAAATAAGAAATATCTATGATCTTTAGGTATTAAAAGGGGAATCCTCAGTGATCAAACAGATGTATTTCCATGGAAACCAACTCTCAGCTCGCTGTTTTGATTTTTGATTGCATTTAACTCTGTGAGCCTGATTGTAATTTTGTTTCATTTTGTTTGAATTTACAAAGAAAATCTCTTCCAATTTCTTCAGACTGGATATTTTTGGAGAATCCTGAGAGGCTTCGCTGGCAGGAGGCTGTTCCAGAGTTTCAGAGATGCCACTGGGAAACTAAACGTGAGCTCTGATACAGTCTGTAAAACTTATTGAGACCTCCTGAGGGGCTTTATTGAATTAACAAGAACATAGAACTTTACAATAGACAAGATGGCGTCGTCATAAACTCGCACACACACACACACTCGCACACACACACACACACACACACACACACACACACACACACACACACACACACACACACACACACACACACACACACACACTCACACACACCCACCCACACACACACACACACACACACACACACACACACACACACACACACACACACACACACACACACACACACACACACACACACACTTCACCCCGTCATGAGTTCCATGTTTATTGCTGATGTGTGTTTACAGTTTACAGTAAGTGCAGCGAGCTTTCAGACGATGGATGCAGGTACGACGTGGCTTATATAATTTATATATATTTATATGACAAATAACGATAACTACTGAAACTTACATCATACTATACGTGTTTTGAAAGTGCCATTAAAAGACACCTCCGATCCTCCACCTGCAGTAACGCTGACCGGCTGAACCTCCGGCTGCTGAGAGCCAAACACCCGAGTTCACCTGCAACACGCTTCCCCCTGCAACGGGCGCTTTGTAGTTTAGTAGAGCGTTACTATGGTTACAGCTTCTTGCAGTTTTGTCCATGCAGCCAGCAGTTTTAGAAAAGACCGCAGTCCACTGGGAACGTTGCCATGGTGACAGAGACACAATGACAGTACAAAAAACAAAAACAAACAGTGGATTCACTTTGCTTGGAGGTCAACTACTCATCAGCCGTCGCCGGGGGAAACCGTGCCGACCTGTCCGAGCTACAGTCGCTCCGAGAAGAAGAACAACGTGGAAACTGGGAAGGGTTTGTTCGGATCGCTTCTCTGTCGGGATGTCACGATGCTACTACATTGATTAATACATTTTTAATTTGCACTGATAGGAACTATGATCCAACCTATGAAACTGGAATTTGAAATTCTTAAACAGACTAAAACTTGAAGCTGATTGGAGAAACCAGAGGGGCACATTGTGGTGTTTATAACTGAGCGACGGTTTCAACCTGAGTGTGGGAGGTCAGCTTCACTCAGCTGGAGCTCACTGAGTGCAGGTGAGGTGTTGTTCGGTTGAAGGACTTAAATAGGTGATTTCAGGGAGAACCTGATGTTTACGATAGGTAATGTACAGAAGATGAGCTTTCAAACTCCACCGAAGTGTGTACCACTCCACCGTAGCCGTTCATCTTCTTCAGCTTCAGCTCGTCCTGGTGGATCAGGCTCTGCGTCTCCAGGATGGGCTCCTTCTTGGAGAACATCCGGCTGATCTCCATGAACGTCTTGTTTTTGGTCTCTGGTATCACGACGTAGATGTAGATGGCCACGGACACGCAGATGGAGGCAAACACCAAGTAGCTGTAAGCGCCCGTCGACATCTGAGGGACGGAGAGAAGAGGACAGTTTATCTCTGACCGGAGCAGCGATGAGGGAAGACTCACGCTGTCAGAGGTTTTCAAATGTTCTGATCCACAAATATGTCAGAATCAGTCCTGGTCACTGAACCTATGACATCCTGTGTGCACTGGCCCCCAGAACCAGTGGCGGTTTGTTAACACGGGGTGCTGAGGCTCCGCCCCCTCCAACGTCGAGAGGGAAAAAAATACTCCTTTAACATGTAAAACATAAATGAATGCTATTATAATAGTTTGCTGTTAAAAGTCTGTCAGTCTGTAATAATTCAATAAAAACTGCTTACAGATCGTATTCAGTTCATATCTGTGTAAATAATGTACTTTCTGGTGCGCGGCGTCGGACAACTGAGATCAATGAAGTCCTTCAACTTATATCAACCACAGGACCTGAGGCTGCTCTTTTGTTGGTTGGTTCAGATTTTCAGACCCTCCCTCTTTTATTGGCAGCCAATCGGTATTGTTTTGCGTTTCGTTATGTGGTGACGGTGACTCCTGCTTCTTTCTATCTGACCGGCAGCGGAAGTGAAACTTGGAGCGGAACTGAGGAAAACTGGGTTATTTCTAGAGTTGAGACGAGTACTCGGCTGAAACGAGTATCCGGTACCGATAACGTACTTTTGACGAGTATCATTTGAGTAAATGTGTTGACTAAGGTTTCTAACAGACACTACCTGTGTGCACACATCTACACACAGAGCCCACCTGTAAGAAGGGGAAGAGGAAGCCCACGGTGAAGTTGGACAGCCAGTTGAGGGAGCCTCCGATGATGTAGGCGGCGGGCCGGTGGGACTGTTTGAAGAGTTCTGCTGTGATCAGGAAGGGAATTCCCGCTGGAACCGGAACAAACAGAACACACTAAAAAACATGCAGCAGCCACACAGCTCTGCTCAAGGTTCTGCTGAGGGCACTTAAAGGGCTCATTTATTATTGAACTGTGTATGACATCACTATGATGTCATACACAGTTCATTCATAGGGAATAAGGTGATGATGAAAGCAGATGAGCTTCCTAACTGGACACTTTCTACTGATGAGCGGCTGTGCATGGAATATATTATTCATGTTCATTCATCATCTTTATAGCAATAAGACCGAGGGAAGGCTAATTAGGGAGAAACAGAATCAGCCAATCAGGCGAGGGCCAGGCCAGAATGTGGACAGGACAGTCATACATCACAGGATGAACTTTAATAATAGCCTATTTTATTATTATATCCTCTCATTAAAACTGCATCGTTTGTTTCTCTTACACAGAACGTGAGAATAAAATAAAGATTTATCATTCACTGCTGTAAAATCAACATGAGCTCACCAATTACGGAACACGACTTGTACAGGAAATGTACAATGTACTGTTCCTATGGATGTTAACATGTAAATATTATTAATTAACTGTCACTTATTAGACTGGACAAACTAGATCTAAAAGTGAGCCTTCGTAGCTCGACATGCTCTGGAGTTAGAAAAACATTTTGAATCTTTAAAGATGCCCTGTGACCTCCAGAGGGCGCCGTTCACTCACAACACAAAGCTCCGCACACTCAGCAAGTCTGCAGGTCAGTTTATCACCTCGGAAACGGAGAAGTCAAACAGAACAGAAGACAAAGTAAACCTGAATCTAAAAGACTTGTAAGAAATAAATCCTCCCCCTCAGTTTAAATCACTCTGACATCACAAACACTCCTGCTGGTGGAGTTGACAGTCCAGCACTGTGTTCCAGATCACAGACTTCCCTCAGTACACTACTACATAGTACTCATACTTGTGTAGTGCAGGAATTTTGACAGAGTAGTGTTGTTTTAAATCTCACTGTCTGTTCCGCACTGACAGAAAATGACATCAGCATGTGAACATGTCACCCTCCAAAATATCTGCAGCAGAAATCAGTGTGTTTTTGTGTCCTCTGTTTAACACTCAATAAACACACTGATTCTTCTGTCCAGCAGCAGCAGTGGAAAAGAAACACTTTGTGTTCAGGAACAGCTGCAGCTTCCTCACACGCTTTTAATTTGAAAATCCTAAAGGATACACGTAGGTTTCACATTTCTTTTTTGGACCGTTTTGAGTGCATCATCCTGGTACTTGTAGTGAACTGATGTTTCTGTACTGACAGTGAGAACACGCTGATGAGTGTTAGTACACGAGCACAACATCTGGAACACAAGTGCAACATCTGGAACACAAGTACAACATCTGGAACACAGCTCTGGTTTATTTATCTGCCCCTGACATCTCTTCCTTCAGTCCGGTACAATGAAGAGCAACTGGAACAGCTGATGTTTAAGAATCAGTTTATCTCGATCACTGTGAACCGCCTGTATTAAAGCTAACAGGTGGATTAATCTAATACTTAACTGAAAGAAATATAAACAGCCATTAATGTTGATGATTGATCAATCATTAAAAATGCCTAAACTTCACTGGTTCCAGCTTTATAACTGTGAAAATGATCTTTCTGATAAACTTAATATTTTGAGGGTTTTGGACTGTCGTTTGGATCAAACAGGACATTTTCACAGATCCAGAAATTAAGTGATTGACTTGAGAAAATAATCAACAGATGAACCTAAAATGATAAAATGTGCACAGCTGCACTTCTCCTGGCTCAGACATGCTGGATCTGTCCGTCCGTCCTCTGATGTCACGTGATCTACCTGAACAGTTGACCTTCATCATCCCAGCAGGGAGTCGAGACATGTTTTAAATGTGCGGTGCGGAGCGACTTGCCTGGACCGATGCAGAAGCCTCCGATGATGCCGACCACACAGCAGACACTGATGTAGTGCATGAGGGGAAGGTGAGTCTGGGGGGAGAAGGTTTGAAGGATTAAAGGACAGTTTGATTCCATGAAGCTCTCAGCCCTCCACGGCCTTCGTGTTCATCACTGTCCCACAGCAGCAGGAGCACGGCGTGTTCTGCCAACTGAAAGTCAAACGCTCAGTTCCCCCGCTGAACATCTGGAGTGAGTTCATTTGTCTTTCCCTCTCATTGTTTCCTCTCCTCCTGCACCTCCTCGTCTCTCCTACTCATAAATATATAATGAATACAGTGAACCCTCGTTTTTCGCGGGGGTTACGTTCCAAATAGAAACCGTGATAGGCGAAATCCGTGAAGTAGTAACCTTTATTTTACAATTGAAATAGATAGAACTGGACATTAAATATATCTACGTTACATATAGTCGTAATGTGATTTCAATGCACGATGCAAATCCGTGAAGCAGCGAGACCGTGAAAGGTGAACCGCGTTATAGCGAGGGTTCACTGTATATGGATAAAAACCCAAATTCTGCTGCATGGAGCCACCGTGGATTTACAAAGTGATGTAGGTGAGAGATGAGGTGCAGGAGAGCCGGTATCAGTAACAGATCTGTGAGTTTGAAGGATTACCATGCAGAGACCTTTTTAAACAGTAGAAAACATGGAAAGTTACTTGTTACTATATTTTGGATACTCAGATGTAAAAATCAGCTGAAAAAAAAATCAGCTGAAGGTCTGAGCAGGTTTTAACTCGCGGACATTAATGAGAAGGATTCCAATCTAACGAACGATGAAATGAAACTCTGAACTATCGAAAATTTAATTCTTTCTGAAAAAACAAGACACATTTTATACATCAAAGGCTCTGACAAATCTTAAACCTCTCCAGACGACACATGTGAATAAAGGAAAAGTAGTACGATAAGAAACTGAGTTGTGTTGTCGTTTTTTGTTGTTATTTGTTGTTATCTTACTAATGTAAATGCATGTGTATATATGTTTGTAAGTTATGTTCTTGGGAATATAATTGTTCAGAAAAAAAACAATAAACACAGTTTCCAAAAATAAAATAAAATAAAGTACATTATATCTCTGAAGTCTACTGTAAAGTTCTTAAAGAGTCACGACATAATGAGTTATTTCCTCAGCTTTAGATTTGTGTTGTGCCGTCCCTTTAATTCATGATGTCGTCCTGACAACGTAACCCCTCCCACCCCCCACACACACCTGTAAAATGAGGGCTAATGTGATTCCAGCACAGCACATGCCCATCATGGCGAACCCCCCGATCATGAGCGGCCTTCGTCCCAGCTTCTCGATGGTGAAACACTGCCGGAGACACAGAGCTCACGTCAGACATGAAAACACAGAAAAACACTGAAGAATATGGACGCAGAGCAGGTGAACA
This sequence comes from Brachyistius frenatus, assembly GCF_029030835.1. Taxonomy (NCBI): domain Eukaryota; kingdom Metazoa; phylum Chordata; class Actinopteri; family Embiotocidae; genus Brachyistius; species Brachyistius frenatus. Next base: position 130,131 of record NW_027210975.1, read on the forward strand.
AGGGGGATGTGTTCTGGTACAATGGTACCAAACCTGGCAACCTGAAGGTGACAAACACCAGAGACTGTCTCTTCACATGTAAACAGAGGACCTGCAGTGATTACATGAACTGACAGTAATAATGATTCATTTGATCTCTTTTATGAGCATAAATCATCATTTAAAGTATTCGATTGTTTACTTCTGTAAAGTAAATAACTTCCTGATATTTAATCATGTCAGATGATGTTCTTTAAACCTGATTAAAAGCTGTTACGCTGTGTTGTTCATCCAGATATAATCCCAGCATATTGAGCCACTACAACCACAAGCTGCTGTTTTCTTTTTCACTGAGTATCTGAAACAAACAAGATCCTGTGAGCTCATTTCCAAGTGCTCGAACATTGTTGAACTGCTTCCGGTCTTTGAGCTCGGCCAAACACGTCCTGACCTCTCATTAATATTCCTCTTCTGATCGTATCTCAGACCTATCCATCTAAACCAGAGGTCTTCAACAGGGGGTCTGCGACCCCTAGGGGGTCCGCAGTGGTACCAATTTTTGGTTGATGAGACAATTTTTCATATTTTTTAAATATTTTTTTTGACAAATTTAAATGTCTTTAAATCCACATTAACATGAATCCAACATATAATAGTGAGTAGATAAATGGAGGCAGAAGATGTTATCTTTCAGTCAGAAATGCACATTCAGCGACACACAGGAGCTCTCAAGCTGGACACCGGTTCACTCACAGCACGAGACTAGCTTGGACCTGTCCCTCCAAGCCTGGACCTGTCCCTCCAAGCCTGGACCTGTCCCTCAAAGCCTCCTGCACTCCTCCAGTTTAATATAAAACACCATTTTATACAATATATACTGTATAGTAGGGGTCCCTGCTCCATCTCTCTATCGGTTTGGGGGTCCTTGGTCTGAAATAGTTGAAGACCCCTGATCAAAACAACAACAATAACCTGATAATAAGTTGTGTTTACCCCGATGAGTCCCCCGATGATCTCTATAATTCCTGTTCCTGCTGTGGTGTACTGGATCTGTGGAACCGGGATCCCGGCATTCTGAAAGATGTCGTTGGTGTAGAACCAGATCTGTGGAGAGAAGCGTTTAAAGATCCATTCAGTATTCAGCGTCCCAGCGCTGCTCATCAGACTAGTCTGACGGTTGGAGGCTTTCTGGGTCTGACATATGATGATGTCATAACATGCTGAAACCTTCCCAGCTACTGAGGCTCAGTTCTCCAGAACCTGCAGAGTTTCAGACGGTATCTGTCTCTGAAGAGGAACCATGTTTTCTGTGTGTAATGTCAATCTATTTGTTTCATACAATAACCGTCTGCTATTAAATACCACAGCGCCACGAAAAAAAATGAAATGAAACTAGAATCAAGGCACTTTTTGTAAGTTGTAGTTTTTCATGAAATTATTTTCACAGTCGATTTCAGTTGACTGTTTTATGTTCTGATTGTGGATGATCACGTAGAACTTTTTTGTTTATTTACATGTCAGCTGGTTGAAAAGTGCAAAATAAAAGGGTAATAAATGGAAAACCCATGAAGTGAGGCCTTCGTGTTCTTTATTTTCATCAGAAAAGTTGCACCTGATACATTTTACCAAATTATTGGGTATCATGAAGTCAAGGAAGTGACCATATTTGGACGAGCTGGGGGAGGAGCCAACAGTGGATCTGACCGATCTGATCGGACACCTGACGATACTTCGTCCCGCTCACCGATAGCTGTAACCTGACTGCACCACAGGCCTGTCAATCAAACAGACACGCCCCCAAAACCAGGTCTTCTTGAATCTTCTTTTCTAATGAATGAGGGATTATTTTCAGATGGACCTCCAGAAAACTAATAAGAAGGAGTGACTTTAGCTAACAACACCGAGAGAACTGATGGACACATTTTATTCACTTTGGATTTGATGAGAGAAGTTGAATGGGAGTCTATGGAGCCGGAGGCTTTTTGGAGCCGACCTCTAGTGGCACTCGCTGGTATTGCAGCTGAAGACACTTCTGGATCGGAACCATTTTTTAGACAGGATTCACACTTTCAAGTTCCTGGGAATCCTGATTTCCGATGACCCTCCAACACCGCCGCGACCATCAAAAACGCACAGAAGCGACTCCACTTCCTGAGACTGCTGGAGAGAAAGCTGCTGGTGGCCTTTTACCGTACAACCGTCGAGAGAATACTGAGCAGCTGAGCATCCCTGGACAACGTGGCCACTTCCCGCTCCCTCAGCAGAGCCACCAACGTCCTCCAGGACTCCACACATCCCGCTCATCACCTGCTTCAACTGTTGCCCATCTGGCCGGCGCTGCAGGTTTCCTCCTCCACTCACGCTGCTCCTCATCTCGTACTTTACAGACTCGTGTGCAATATTTCAACTCTGCAATACAACATTTCATGCTGACACCCATATTTTAGTAGTATATATATATATTTACCTATATTTTATAGTCTGTTTGTATCTTCTACGCACCAAAGAGGAGCAGCACGTAGCGCTTAGAATGACAATACAGGGTTTCTGATTTCCATCTCAGGTTGAAGAGGAATGTCTTCAATGTAGCATGGGGGTCAGGAACAGTACCCATGGACTGGCAGACCGGGGTAGTGCTTCCCATTTTCAAAAAAGGGAGACCGGAGAGTTGCTCCAACTATCGGGGTATCACACGACTCAGCCTCCCGTGCAAAGCTTATGCCAGAGTGCTGGAAAGGACTCCGACCGTTTGTCGAACCTCAGATTGAAGAGGAGCATTGCGGATTCTGTCCCAGTCGAGGAACAGTGGACCAGATCTTTACCCTCGCAGGACTACTGGAGGATCCTGGGAGTTTAACCATCCAGTCTACATGTGCTTTGTGGACTTGGAGAAGGCTTTGGACCGTGTCCCTCGGAGTTTTGTGGGGCGTGCTGCGGGAGTACGGGGTGCCGGACCCGTTGCAACGGGCCATCTGGGCTCTGTACAACCACAGTAGGAGCTGTGTTCGTATTCTCGGCAGTAAGTCAGACTCGTTTCCGGTGGGCGTGGCCTCCGGTGGGCGGGGCCTCCACCAGGGCTGTTTTTTGTCACCGATCCTGTTCGTGACCTTCATAGACAGGATATCTAGGAGTTGCTGGGGGGATGAGCACGTCAGGTTCGGGGGTTTCGTGCTTGCCTCTTTGCTCTTTGCAGATGATGTGGTCTTGTTGACCTCCTCGGACTCCCAGCATGCACCGGGGCGATTTGCAGTCGAGTGTGAAGGCCATGGTGCTCTGCCGGAAACCGGTGGATTGCTCCCTCCGGGTGGGAACGGAGTGTCTGCCCAAAGCGAAGGAGTTTAAGTATCTCGGGGTCTTGTTCACAGTGAGGGGAAGATGGAGGGTGGAGGATGGAAGGTGGAGGGTGGAGGTTGGAGGTTGGAGGGTGGAGGTTGGAGAGTGGAGGGTGGAGGTTGGAGGGTGGAGAGTGGAGGGTGGAGGGTGCAGGTTGGAGAGTGGAGGGTGGAGGGGGAGATGGACAGGCGGGTCGGTGCGGCTGCAGCAGTTCAACAGGCGCTGCACCGTGTTGGTGAAGAGGAGCTGAGCTGGAAGGTGAAGCTCTCAGTTTAGCGGTCGATCTGCGCTCCGTCTCTGCGATGGTCAGCAGCTCTCTGGGTCGTCACAGAAAGAACGAGGTCGCGGCTACAAGCGGCCGAAATGAGTTTCCTCCGTAGGAGGCCGGGCTCAGCCTTGGAGATCGGGGGAGGAGCTGGACATCAGGAGGGAACTTGGAGTTGAGACGCTACTCCTTCATGTCGAAAGGAGTCAGCTGAAGTGGTTCAGCATCTGATCAGTTTCCTCCTGGCCGCCTCCCTCTGGAGGTTTTCTGGACACGCCCAACTGGCAGGAGACCCCGGGGAGACCCAGGACATCTGGAGGATCATATCTCCCTGTTGGCCTGGGAACGCCTCGGGATCCTCAGGAGGAGCTGGAAGATGTTGCAGGAGAGAGAAGTCTGGGCCAACATGTTCGACCTGCTGCCACCGAGACCCGACTTCGGATGAGAGGAAGAAAATAGATGGACCTCAGGTTGACCGTCAACAAGAGAAGACATCACGTTCCAAAAGTCAAACAGCAGCCACACATCCTTCAGACAGAGAGTCTGCAGTGTCCCAGTGAGGCCTCGTTCACCGCTGGTGAAATGAAGGTGTGTGTCTGTTCTGTCACAACAACGAGAGCAACGCACTGATTTTAGCTTTCTAAAACTGAACACTGTCAGGATGAATTAACTACCAGGCATCTGTGAGCAGCAGAGGTAAAACTGTCTGCCCGTATGGAGACACACGCCCTGAGAGGGAAAGGAAACGCTGTAAAAACCTGGAACGAGTCAGCAGACAGGTGGTCCAACATTAACACAGAGACACACCGACATGTGTTCACATTCAGTCGAGCTGGAGGCTTCAGGACAGGACCGGAGGGGTGTGAAGAGACGATGAAGATACTCACAGACACACACACGCACACACGCACACGCACACACGCACACACACACACGCACACACGCACACGCACGCACGCACACACACACGCACACACGCACACACGCACACACGCACACACACACACACACACACACACTGCTCTTCATCACGTCACAGCTTTTTGTGATACTTTACACACAGTGAATGAAGGCTGCTCTCAGATCTGCACATCTGGAAGCTCAACCGCTGAACACGCTTCTCCACAACGAACACACAGATCAGCGTGATGTTAAAAACACCACAGCAACGAAGCAGCGGATCACACCGAGGTGACAGGTGAGAACAGGTGAGTTTACCTGTCGTCAACAGAACCGGAGGTTTATCATCATTATCGTCAATGTCAAGCACAATAATCATCTTTATCACAATCATCTTCATCAACATCCATTTCACCTAAATCACTTATATCCCAGTGATCAGAATGATTATTATTATTATTATTACGCCATAATGATCAAGGTCTCAATTACCACTCATCCTCATTACATCACCATGCTGTCATTGTAAAGTATAGTCATCTTCCTCATTATGATCACCCTCTTCTTCATCTCCATCACTCACTATAATCCCTGGTTCATGTTTAAATCTGATTCATTTCAACGTCTTCATTCCTACGGAACCACTGTGAAGCTCCTCATCTCTAATTAGCAGCTATAAATACGACCGGTTTAACGAGCTGAGCTCCGAGCTCGCAGCGCGCGGTCCGGCTAATCATCTGGGTAATTCATGAATCTCCAGTGCATCATTCAGAGAGGAAACCTGGTGAATCAGAAGGATGACAGCAGCTTTTTGGCTTTATTGGAGATGAGGGATCGTTTCATCTCAGAGTCTCTGTCTGATCAGCTGGACGGAGCAGATCAGGGGGACGAACGGAGCCGCTAACCGAATGAAACCATCCGACGTTGCTTTATGAGTTTGTGGCGTCATCTCTGCAAACCAAAGCCTCCGTTAACCAGCCAGCAGCTGATGGTGAGCAACACAGGAAATGCTTGTTAAAGCAAACACCTGCTAAACCTGCGAATGCCCTCTGGATGATAATAGCTTTTTATAATTGGTCTATTTTGGGCCTCTGGTAGGAAAACTAAAGCTCTAAATATGTTACGATTATTGCTGTGTTGGCAGTGGTTTATGACATGATGTTGATTTAGAGCCAAGTAATCTGGTGTTTCTCGGTCTCATTGGTCACTTCACTTTGACTTCATTGGTGTCTGTCGAGGCGGCAACCCGAGAACCCGGTGGTGGACACCGGGGGTGAAGGAAGCTGTCAAGCTGAAAAAGGAAGCCTTTCGGGTCTGGTTGGCTCATTGTCTCCTGAAGCAGCTGAGAGGTACCGGCAGGCCAGAAGGGCTGCAGCTACGGTGGTCGCGGATGCTACCGGGCATGAAAGGAGATCGGGGAGGCCATGGAGAAGGACGTTCTGTTGGCCTCAAGGAAGTTCTGGCAAACCATCCGACGACTCAGGAAGGTGAAGAAGGAGCTGATCTACGTTCCAACTCTCACCGATGGTCACGAGCTCTGGGTGATGACTGAAAGAATGAGATCACGGCTACAAGCGGATGAAATGAGTTTCCTCCGTAGGTGGCCGGGCTCAGCTTTAGAGATCGGGGAAGGAGCTCTGACATCAGGAGGGAGCTCGGGAAAGAGACGCTACTCCTTCATGTCAAAAGGAGTCAGCTGAAGTGGTTCAGCATCTGATCAGGATCCTCCTGGCCGCCTCCTGCTGGAGGTTTTCTGGACACGCCCAACTGGCAGGAGACCTCTGGGAAGACCCAGGACATCTGGAGGATCATATCTCCCTGTTGGCCTGGGAACGCCTCGGGATCCTCAGGAGGAGCTGGAAGATGTTGCAGGAGAGAGAAGTCTGGGCCAACATGTTCGACCTGCTGCCACCGAGACCCGACTTCGGATGAGAGGAAGAAAACAGAAAAACTACGTGCTTGACGTAGAAAAAAAATGAAATCGATTTCCCTCATTGTCTTTAAAATCAGTGACGTTAGATCTGTGAGTTGTGAAACAAGAAGTCTCTCTGGTGTTTCTGAGGTTAGATGACGGTACGTCTATTCTTAGAAACAGATGCAACTGAGTCACTTTGTTGGTCGAATTCTTCTCCAAACATGCCGTCACTCTGCCAGCAGCTGTTACACCGTCACACACACTGAAAACACACCGACTGATAGAAATGAAGGAAATGATGTCAGCAGAGTGAGAGTTTCTCACTGCAACAATTATTCTATCATCTCTCGCTCTGCAGTTCTCCTCAACTCTACAGAGCTTTTCAGCCTCTTTTGTCTCATTGTTTTGGTTTTGTGACTGTGACTCAAGCTGTTTTCAATGAAGCTGCTCGAAGTGCATCAAACACTGGACAAAAGAGCATCCAGCTGAAATATAAGATATTTCACTGAGGTGGAGACCAAACCAGAGCAAAAACAGGAGTGAACAGAAACACTGAATGGAAGCTGAATTTCTGTATCTGCCTGATGTGCAGACACTTCCATCACAAACACTTTACCTGGTCAGACGTGTCTTCTTGCAGATTCTGTGTTTTATTAAGTGGTTCTATTGACCAAATACCCTTTCGTGCAGTGTGTATTGTGCTGATTGGTACATTTTACTGGCTTAATGTGAAAACGTTTCAGTCCCACTGACCTTCTGAGCACTGAAAAATTTGCTTCACGTATGATCTCGGAGCCTGACATGTGCTTGGACAAAGAGTCTGGAGCATTTCTCGGTGTGGGTATAAAAGCACTTTAACTGTGGTGAAAAGAAGAATATTCTGGACTTAGTGAATCCTCTTACATGCACACATTACTCAGTTTTCAGAGTGTCCTTACAGCATCGATGCCGGACAGCTGCATGCCGATGTTGATGACCACCACACTCAGCACCTGCCAGCGGACCGTGTCGTCCATCAGCAGCTCCCACACCGACAACGTTTCCACTGAGGACAGGGAGCGCTGCTCCTCCTGCATCTCCTCGATCTCCGCCTGGATGTTACACTTGGCTCTGTACCACTTCAGAGCTGAGACACACAGACACACAGACACACAGACAGCAGCATAAAAGAAAGATGAAGCATGAGGCTGCACAGGCGGATGGATTTCAGAAGATCTTTGGAAATTCACACAAGCTAACTCGCTAATCTAGAAAACTAGTCTGAGAGGTTTGTCCTGCCAAAATGTGATGATGTCTTTCAGTCAGACTAACAGTCATCAGCACATCTAACATGCAGTTGTTGTTCAAAGATGCTTGATTTTTGAGGCGGTTTTCACAAAACATTTTAACATTTTAAATTAATTTTTTGCTAAAATTGCAGGAATTAGAAAAAATGACAAGTTTAGAAAGAATAATTCAATTTTTTTAAAGCACAAACTAATAAAAGATTAAATATGGAATCGCTTCCTTTGATAATAAGCTTGTCATTCAAATTTTTGTTGTGAAGACCACATTTCCTACAAACACGGTCACTTCCTGTTATTCCGCTTGATCCGGTTTCCTCCGGTGCACAAATACAAATTTGGTGAGGAGAGTAGAGGAGGAGAGCTGTACTGACTGTAAATGAGGAGTTATATCTGTCAATAAAGTGAGTTTTGTTTGAAAAGACTTACTTTATGCCGTTAATACTTTCAACACAGCTTCTGATGACGTCATTTTTTGCGGAAAAATTGTGGGAATGTAAAAAAAATTGCAGGCTGCCGCAAATATTGCGGAGTTTGCTTGTATTTATGTTAATTATTGAGATCGCAAGATCACGATTTCCTGGAGGGACTGTATATTAAAGACACACTGTACATGCTGAAGTTCCTATTTCATAATGACGCCTTAGTGAAGCTTGACAAAATGATAAACTGCTATAGTGCAAAAAAAGACGTCTCAAAGTGGGTCGCCTCTAAACGAAGGTGACAAACTCTGATTTAACTGCTCTTCTCCTCCAAAATGTGAAAGCTAGTCTTGTTGGTCTTGTTGATGAGCAGCAGTGCCGTGACACTGACCTGTGATGGTGGCGTGGACGTTGTGCTTTTCAATCAGCAGGTACCTGGGGCTCTCCGGGAACCATGGCAACAGCATCAACTGGATGAAAGTGGGTACCACCACCATTGAAAGGAAGAGGGGCCAGTGCTCCTCCTGTAACAAGTCCAGCACACCGACACTTACAGTACACACATGGAGGGCAGCAGTGATGATGAGATAACAATATCTAGCCGCGCTAATCATGTTCATGCACGCAACGTTTCCAATGTCTGGTGGAAAAACTGAAAGTGGGAACACGTTAAGAATGAATCGTTCTTCAGCCACGACACTTCTTTAGTTTTAGGTGAATTGATGGGCCTTGGCTGCAGTCCCCTCCACACACTGGCAGAGTTTGGAGAGCTACTACCTTTCCTAGAAGCTCCTGCAGTCCGAGGATTTGGGCGCTAAAGACTCCGGTTCCGATGAAGATACTCGGCACAAGACCCAGGAAGCCTCTGAGATTCTTCGGTGCTATCTCACCCAGGTACATCGGTACCACACTGAGAGAGATGCCTGCGGGAACAGAAGCAGAGAGGAAGGTCTTCGTCACTTTATTCTAATCCTCTGTGGAGTTAAACATGACATCAGGATGTAACATCAGAACGGTTCTGAAACCGAACCTATGAAAGGAGTCTGGCACTGAACATGCTTATGATTTCAGCTCATGACTTCTTGCACTTCATGCACTCTGTCATGAAAACACAGAGAGGATATTTGTTTTTTGTTGGTATTGTTTTTGGTTCTTTGTAAAATGATCAAAACATAAAAGTGGTACAGCCACTGTCTGTCAGTCAGTTAAATGATCAGCTGAAGATGAACTGACAGTCATTTTGTTATTAATTGCTTTCAGTCATCAGTTGAGCAGAAATGCAAACATCTTTAATGTGAGGACCAGCAGCTTGTTATGGATCTCTTTGGTTTCAGACATGAATAAACATCTGAAGACATTTCGAGGGTAAATCAACAAGTTCAGAGAATACTGCTTGTGTGTGCGCACGGAGCAGCAGGAAGATAAAACCCTGACGAGTCACTGCTACAAACTTCATCTCCTGATCATCATCAGTTCCTGAGTTACTCGTGTTTGTGATCCGTGTTCTGGTGCGTCTGGGATGTTTCACACCTGAAACTTGATCAGAGAGCGAACATCAAAGTTTGTGAAACATTTCTGGGGAACAGAGAGACGTCTCAGAGAGACGAATCCGGTGAGGAGCTACGATTGTGTTGTTGTGGGTAGAAACTTGTGTTTTCATTGCGCTGTTGTCGTGTTGGAGAACCCTGTTACCATGGCGACACAGTCCGGGTCATTATAAGTGAGCGTGTGTCCTCAGACCCTCAGAAGGTCCAGCAGAGCTCCGTGGTTTCACTCCGACCCTCAAATAGAAGCCAGCTGGTTCTCCTGATGTCTTCTTCCAGAGTTGGACGGAGACGTCCTGAACGTCTCTAAGAACACGTCTCCAGGTGTCTTCGTGGTCTCAGACCTCCTGAAGCATCGTCAGAGTCTCCGTTGATGATTTCCAGAGTTTGATAGTAAACCTGACGTGTTCCCTCTGGTCATGTTCACGGAGAAATCAGAACCAGAACACTGAACAAACATGAGGAACTCAGGAACTGATGAGGATCAAGAGATGAAAGTTGTAGCAGTGACTCATCAGGGTTTTATCTTTCTGCTGCTCCGTGACGTGCACGAGCAGCAGTCTCTTAACTTACTGATTTATCCTCGTATATTAGGTCAAGGAAATAGTGGAGGGCTCTGTTTGCATTATGTTTACATTTTTATTTATTTATTTGATTTTATTTCACTTTATTAATCCCCGAGGGGAAATTTCTTTGCTACAGCATGAAATATGAAATAATTCATCTATGAAGTAATGTGCAGATTAATCCATTAGGTCGCAGCTGCTGTTTCCGTCCTCTACACCTGAGCAGAAGAAACTTCATCATTTCAGTGGAACAACCAGTGTCCTCATCTTCTTCATCATGTGATTATATCTAATCAGTGTGCTGTAAGAGGATGTGATCTATTTCCTGATATTTTGTGGAGTTACATGAAACGTGTCTGTTTGTTAAATTGTGCCTCCACTCTTCTGCTAACGTCCATCCAGCAGATGTTGAACCTGCTGCAGTTCAGACAACAGAGCATGTTGTGTCACGAGGTCTTCCTCACAGTGGAGATGGGTGAGGTTGAGGTGAGGCTGTGAAGGCATGCTGGGAAACGCATCTCTGAACGGGACACAGAGTCTGCAGGAACTCAATGCAGATGTGTGTGTGTGTGTGTGTGTGTGTGTGTGTGTGTGTGTGTGTGTGTGTGTGTGTGTGTGTGTGTGTGTGTGTGTGTGTGTGTGTGTGTGTGTGTGTACCTGAATGAATTCCTGTGATAAGACGACCAATGATGACCATCTCAGGTGACCCACAGATTCTGCTGAAGCCCATCAGTGAACCAGCAATGAACACCAGCACTGTTGTGTTCACTATCGTGCCCTTCCTGAAAGTACACACACACACACACACACACACACACACACACACACACACACACACACACACACACACACACACACACACACACACACACACACACACACACACACACACACACACACACACACACATCATGCAGACATGGTGAACATACATAAAAGCATGACGGAGGTTTATGGAACAGGAAGGACAGCAGCAGAATGATGGTTGACAGCAGTAAACTCATCCCGTCTTATACACACAGTCACAGACACACACAAGTCCTGATTAGCCATAAAATGCTAACACAGCTTGTGTGGGACATGGGGGGGGGGGTGATAAACTGTGATCAGCTATAAAACACTGCTGCATGGAGGAAGTGACCAGCCTGTAAATAGGATTATAAATCATCTGCTTTTCATTTGCATTTAAATGTTTGTGAATGGAGCCTTCATCTGATGTGTGCTGAAGGTAAAGAAAACTTTCCTCTGCACTTGTCAAGGGCAGCGGGGCGAGGGGGTGGGGGTGGGGTGGGGGCAGTCTGAAGGACGACAGGGCACCGAGGGAGGTGAGGAGAGGGGGGAGGGGGGGCAACAACAGCTCTGGACAGAGAGGACAGAGGGATGATAGATCTCAGGCCCTGATCTGGTGCCGTCTGTGTTCCTGCCTCGTTGTGTTACCACGTATTGGACCTCTCTGCTGATGGGACACTGGACATCCTGCAGCACGCTTCTCTGACGTCACTGCTGGACGCTCCCTGGTGGGACTGTGTGTTGGTGGTGGTGTGTTCAGATGTTGGATGCTGCTGAGTGTCTCAGGCTGCCAACTAGCCAATGTCCATTTTATTGGTATCAGGAGGAAGCACAGGCTGAGGACTCATATTCCCCGCATGGTGTCAAACTTTTTCTATTCTACAACAGAGGTGAAGGAAGCTTTCAAAAACATATAACGACTGGTTACAGAGGAATCAGGGTTTTGGGTTGTCTGCTCGTCCTAAGATCATGAAAACAATATCTCATGAAGAGACGTCTTCAAATTTGGCACAAATGTTCACTTAAACCCTTTTCACCTGCCGGTAGCGGTAGAGCACGGCTCAGCTCCACTCTACTCACTTCTTTTGGTTTTCCATTGGGAAAACTTTGTCAACAGCACCTGGTACCTGGTACTATTTTTAGTATCATCTCCGTCGAGGTTCCAGTTTAGCGATATTAAAGCACACGCTCCAGTGTAATATTGTGATTATACAACAAGTTACCAATTAAATAAAACATGTAATCTAAATGTTTTCATATTGTGGAGCAACTCACTCTTAAAATATGAAACTTTTTGTTAGTGTGATATACGTTTCCATGGTAACACATGGGGTACAACTAAGAACTGGAAAACAATCAGTGGCGTCAGTAGACTCTTACATAACGTACGCAAGGTTTCCTACTCCAGGAAGTAGTCGGACCCTTAGCAACCACCTAGCAACAGAGAGGATTTCTAGTCTCCAACTGAATAAATACAGAACATAGAAACACTAAACTGCTCAGCTAGTTCAGTCTGATTGGAACAAAGATATCTGAGGAACAAAGATATATGATGAACAAAGATATCTGATGAACAAAGATACCTGATGAACAAAGATATCTGATGAACAAAGATATCTGATGAACAAAGATACCTGATGAACAAAGATATCTGATGAACAAAGATATCTAATGAACAAAGATATCTGATGAACAAAGATATCTGATGAACAAAGATATCTGATGAACAAAGATACCTGATGAACAAAGATATCTGATGAACAAAGATATCTAATGAACAAAGATATCTGATGAACAAAGATATCTAATGAACAAAGATATCTGATGAACAAAGATATCTGATGAACAAAGATATCCATGTTCTCATGTGTTTTTAACATTTTAGCTCCGTGTCATGTGTTCAAACCAAACCGGTCCAGCTAGCCTTCTCTAGGATTGTAAGTGCGTGACTATCCGTGGTGTTACGGTACGGGTGCTCAGAGCGACCAAAAAGGACCAAAAGAGACCCGACTTCACCAAATGGATCATTTAATAGAACTATAACAAGTAGAAACTACATAATATTACATATTATATAATATTCTATTCTAATTCTATATTCCCATTGAGGAGGTGGAGGGATATTTGTAGTGATGAACAGGATGTGATGTCATGATGATTTGAGGACGTTGACCAATCAGATCTCTGGGTCAGAACGACTTGTTGTTTAATGGCTGTTATTCTCCTCATCAGTCTTAAACCTGACTCAGCTTGGCTCCTCCTAATTTCTATCTTTTGAAGTTTGGTTAAGTAATGAAAGCTGAAATGATATTTTTCAGGTGTAGGGTTAAATGTGCGTGTGGTGAGATTCTGCAGCTCAAAAATATGACTGCACAGACTGTACACATCAACTCGTGAACACCGAACAGACATCTGCTGTCTGCACGCACCTCTCTTTTGGACTTAAAACTACTTGGTTAGGGAAAGATTGTGTTCAAAGTTAAAAGAAAGAGAACTGCTCTTTGAAAACGAATGTTACCTGCCGAAGCGAGTGACCAGCATGCCCACGATGACGGAGCCCAGCAGACCTCCGACAGCGAAGACCGACACGGTGAGAGAGTACATGAGGGTCAGAGTCTCCTCACTGAGTCCAGTTCCATTACGACTCACCACTGTCCTGTTGTAGAAGTTCTTTATGTACTGAAACAGAATGGAGGAGAGGTCAGACCACAAATAGAGCATCAAAAGGGCCAGAAACACGGAAAAAACAAACATGAGGCATTAATAAAAAAGTAATTTGTGATATACTAAAGCTTTGAGTTTAGTCTGTATGTTCAGATGGTGTCTGACTAGTTTTATAACCCTCTGAGATACGTATGACTTTGTGACCAGGTGCGCTCAGCAGTAAAAACACAGCCTATTAGTCACATACTATTTAATAACCAAAGCAGCAGTAAAAATGATTTGTTAAATATAACCTCGTTTACAAGAAAGTCAAGACGCGGTGCAAAATGTAAATAGAACAGAATGTGATGATTTGCAAATCACATAAATCCTTATGTAATTGAAAACAGACCAAAGACAACATATCAAATGTTGAAATAGAAAAATGTTGTTTTATGAAAAACATATGCTGTTTTTTTTGTTGATGGCAGCATCACATCTCAAAAAAGTTGTGACGGGGTCAACAAAAGACTGGAAACGTGTAACGCAAAAAACAAAAAGATGGTGAAATATCTCAATATTAATGAGGTTACCATGGCAACAGATCAGTAACATGATCGCTATAAAAAGATGATTTCAGAGAGACAGAGCAGTGAAGATGGGGAGAGGTTCACCACTCTGAAAGACTGTGTTGGAAAATAGTTCAACAATCTAAGAATAATGTTCCTCAACGTAAAACTACAAAGAATTAGTGGATTTCATCGTCTACGGTTCATAATATCATTAAAAGATTCAGAGAATCTGGAGAAATCTCTGAACACAAGGGACAAGGCTGGAAACCAATATTGGATGGTGATGATCTTCGGGCCCTCAGGCAGCACTGCATTAAAAACACACTATTCTGGAGTGGAAATCACTGCATGGGCTCAGGAACACTTGTGAAAACCATCTTCTGTGAACACAGTTCATCGCTGTGTCCACAAATGCAGGTTAAAACTCTCCAAAGAAGAAACCAGATAGAAACATGATCCAGAAACACCGCCGCCTTCTCTGGACCGAGATCATTGAAGATGGACTGAGGTGAAGTGGACGACTGTTGATTGTTCTGCAATATTTCAAAACATTCTGATCATAAAAGCACCTGTTAAGTTGATCATTACATTCCATAAAACTTTGAAGTTTAGCTCGCTGTGCACACAAACACGGGGAGGAAAACCTCACATCATTAGTTTCACGGTTTTCCATGTAAGCCGAACACAAACAACAGAAATTAACCGATTCTTAATTTAGCGTTAATTAAACGTTTCAGTTCAAATCCGACTGGTGTCTCAGATGGCAGATGATTCCCGGGCTGCTCTTTGCTCCTGCAGAGAACCTTCCTTGCTGATTCGATAGGAAACCTTGTCTTTGCGCATCATGTGGCTCAGATATCCTGCTTTCACGAGACCAGCACAAACTCTCTCTTCTTTCGCTCTGACATTTTCAGCTCTCTCTCTCTGTAATCAAATCCTCAAGTCCTTTTTGACCTCCTAGCTAGTTTACCATGTGAAGGCACATGTTGGTGGATTAGTCAGTTCCTCAACAGAGAGCGGACACACGTGCTGTCATTGTATTCATGTGATGCCTCTTCTCTTCTGCAGTGAAGCATCAGCAGGTCAGCGAAAGGTTTCTGTAACAAACCAGACAGGTCGAGGACCAAACTGATGAAACGCATCACGAAAGTGATGTGCGTTAAAACGTCCTTCAGCCACGGGTGTACACGATGTTGTAAAACTGCTCGTACGTTGTGTTACGAGGTCCTGAAGTGTTTTAGTGGGGTTGCTGCAGGGTTGTACAGGAGAACTTCACCGTCTGAGAGAGGCTAAAGTGAATCTGAAGTTGTCATGGTGACATGTACGGCCGGAGCTAAACACTGACCTCATGTTCCTCCCACAGACAACTGGTTTTTTTATACATTTGTATGACATACATTTGTGCTGTCCGTATCTGGATATATTTCTTCTGAATAAAACGATTCAAAATTTAATTGAGAAAACTATTTGTCGAGACTGCAAAAAGATGGATAAATCTTTTAACTTTAGGCTTCCTCAGACGTCTTAATTTGAAATTCCTTTACGTTGGTGGCCCCGCCCCCTTCCTCTACGGAGCCAAGATGGCGACCGTTTAGGGTGGAAAGTGTCCAGAGTTTCACACTCCTTCTTTTGGAGCGTTTATGAGTGCACCATCCTGGTACTTGTGGTGCTCTGATGTTCCTGTACCGACAGTGTGAACACACTGATGGCGGCTGCGTTGATGCAGCGCTGGAATGAACTACAGCGTCAACGTGTATCTTTCAACTTGGTTGTTTTCTATCCAACTGGTTAACAAGCTTTTCAAGCTGACAGTTATCAGCTGATATTGGCACAGTTATCAGTGTTGTGATGTCACAGAGAGCCAAAGTGAAAGTGAGCCTCATAACCACGCTGACAACGTCATAACATACAACACTAGAAACTTCCAGCAGTATTTACTCCACAGACAAGGACAGTAATCTGTTTGTAGCAGTTCCACGTACTCAATCACTCAGTTCAGTCAGTGGAACCTCAGTGTGTGTGTGTGTGTGTGTGTGTGTGTGTGTGTGTGTGTGTGTGTGTGTGTGTGTGTGTGTGTGTGTGTGTGTGTGTGTGTGTGCTGTTGAACAGAGAAGCCTCCATTGTACACTCATCCTTACAGAAGTTGCATTCCTCTGATAAAGTTCTGTACATCATTCAGTTTCTTACAACACAGACACACTTCAGCTTTACATCAACTACACACACTCACTGTGTCCATCAACTACACACTCACTGTGTCCATCAACTACACACTCACTGTGTCCATCAACTACACACTCACTGTGTCCATCAACTACACACACTCACCGTGTCCATCAACTACACACTCACTGTGTCCATCAACTACACACTCACTGTGTCCATCAACTACACACACTCACCGTGTCCATCAACTACACACTCACTGTGTCCATCAACTACACACTCACTGTGTCCATCAACTACACACACTCACCGTGTCCATCAACTACACACTCACTGTGTCCATCAACTACACACTCACTGTGTCCATCAACTACACACACTCACCGTGTCCATCAACTACACACTCACTGTGTCCATCAACTACACACACTCACCGTGTGTGTGTGTGTGTGTGTGTGTGTGTGTGTGTGTGTGTGTGTGTGTGTGTGTGTGTGTGTGTGCTGTTGAACAGAGAAGCCTCCATTGTACACTCATCCTTACAGAAGTTGCATTCCTCTGATAAAGTTCTGTACATCATTCAGTTTCTTACAACACAGACACACTTCAGCTTTACATCAACTACACACACTCACTGTGTCCATCAACTACACACTTCAGCTTTACATCAACTACACACACTCACTGTGTCCATCAACTACACACTTCAGCTTTACATCAACTACACACACTCACTGTGTCCATCAACTACACACTCACTGTGTCCATCAACTACACACACTCACTGTGTCCATCAACTACACACACTCACTGTGTCCATCAACTACACACTCACTGTGTCCATCAACTACACACACTCACCGTGTCCATCAACTACACACTCACTGTGTCCATCAACTACACACACTCACTGTGTCCATCAACTACACACTCACTGTGTCCATCAACTACACACACTCACTGTGTCCATCAACTACACACACTCACTGTGTCCATCAACTACACACACTCACTGTGTCCATCAACTACACACACTCACTGTGTCCATCAACTACACACTCACTGTGTCCATCAACTACACACTCACTGTGTCCATCAACTACACACTCACTGTGTCCATCAACTACACACTCACTGTGTCCATCAGTCACATGCAAGTATTTACAACCTTGTTTCCCCAAAAAGCTGGGACGCTGTGTAAAGTGTGAATAAAAACAGAATATGATGATTTGTAAATCACGTAAATCCACATTGAAAATAGACCAAAGACAAAATATCAAATATTGAAATGGTGAAATATTATGGTTTTATATGAAATATCTGCTTATTTTGAAT
Source organism: Brachyistius frenatus (assembly GCF_029030835.1). Taxonomy (NCBI): domain Eukaryota; kingdom Metazoa; phylum Chordata; class Actinopteri; family Embiotocidae; genus Brachyistius; species Brachyistius frenatus. The sequence continues at coordinate 147,840 of NW_027210975.1, forward strand.
TTGAACGTTTGGGAACTGAGGAGACCAGTTTCTGGAGTTTTGAAAGTGAAATGTGGTCCCATTCTTGCCTGATAGAGGATTTCAGCTGCTCAACAGTTCAGGGTCTCCTTTGTTGTATTTTTCATTTCATGATGATTTCAAAATAAGGATATACAGCATAGTAGTCCCTCTCTCGCCTTTGGCTTCCTCCATGATTGTTTTTGTTTGTTTTTTGCACATAAGTTAATTTCTGTTTTAGTTCTGCAAAAAACAACAACATATCTTTAGTTACATCTCATGTGGTCTCCCGTCCTCCGTCCAGCCTCGAGCCGGGTTATGACACACAGGAGGAATATCGTTTCTACAGTTATTAAATGTTATTAATTGATTTGTCTTTATTGCTACTAACATACAGGTTTGTTAACTTGCTGTGGGTCCGTGTTGATTCGAGCCACTGAGGAACAGATAATGTGAGTACACCCCAACTGAGGGAAGAATCAGATATTTGAAATCAAATCATGTCAACAACATCTGCATTACAACTGGCTTTCTTTCTATTTCTGCTTCAACATGGCCAGATGAGCGTGTCAGCTGTTCTCTGTTGAAGACTCCAAACTGGGGCAGTTTGATTTAACACCACTTGATTCAGAAGTATGTAACAACTGAACACGGCTCCTCTACGCGACTCAAATTTCCTTCACAATTGCTAAATTAAATAAGCAAAAATTACTTCACAACTGGGGACTTTTGGAGTGTGTGTTCATGTGTGTGTGTGTGCGTGTGTGTGTGTGTGTGTGTGTGTGTGTGTGTGTGTGTGTGTGTGTGTGTGTGTGTGTTCATGTGTGTGTGTGTGTGCGCGTGTGTGTGTGTGTGTGTGTGTGTGTGTGTGTGTGTGTGTGTGTGTGTGTGTGTGTGTGTGTGTGTGTGTGTGTGTGTGTGTGTGTGCCTTACCACAGCAGGGGAGTTGACCACAGCCAAATTGTAGCCATAAAGCATGGAGCTCCCGAAGGAGGTCAGGAATGCCACCGCCAACAGAGAGCTGGTCAGGTGCTGCAGACAGAGGATGAGAAGTGTGTCTGACTTCATCCACAGAAGTGATTATAATTAAAACAAATGACTGGTAGCTTTTATCTCAAATTAGCTCAACTTTGCCTTCCTGCTTAAAGCAATGTGAACCAGCAATTTTACTCACCGTGTAACAAGCCAGACGTTAAAATGTGTTCTCTCTGATTAGTAACTTTATCAAATGTCTGTTCTCATCAGGGAAGAGGGAAGCAAATTGTGCTCCCTGTGCTTTTATTTTGGAGGGCTCCAGTGGTCAGGAGAAGATGTTCATAGATAATGTGCAGATTCATTCATGTCTATAGGTGTTGTGCTGCTGGAGCGCACAGCAACGACGCTCTTTTTCTTTCTTTCAGTGAGGAAATAAAATGTACAGAGTTCTCTGGATCCGACTGAAATTCAACAACGTTTTTGAAGTGCTTGGTGATCCCATCATCTCTAAAGTGTCTGTCCTGCCAATAACAACAAATCGGATGGTCAAAGTCGTCATGCTGACATGAAGGCTGTTTTGATTGATTCGTGATGTAATCTTGAAGCCTCGTTTTGATCCGCTGCTGTTTGCCCGGTTACATTACTTAATACATTTTTAACAGGGTAAACAGTAATCTGGTAACATATAACATTTTAAAGTAAGCTGCTTGAAAAAGGTCAAATAAAAATGGACAGACAAACAGAACATGAATGATTGTTTGTTTATGTCAGACTGGCGACCTGTCCAGAGTGTCAGCTGGGAAACGCTTCAGGGTGGATTATATGAGTGTGCCTTCACTCTAAAATAAATACCAAAATATTAGGGAACAGTACGCTGAGTTGACGAGCTCTGAGCAGGTGGTGAACTGAACAACAATCACTCATTCATGGTACCAAGATCACAGTTCGCTGCTGAAGAAACCAAAACTGTCACTGAGAAAGAGAAATGTGTACACTAGTGGCTGGTACGGGCTCGGACCTGGTGGGTTCATCCAAAGATGTGACTCATAGTGAAGTGTTTGATGATTTGTATATAATACACAAGGTGTGAAGGTGGTGGGACCAATCAGCAGCCATCAGTGATGTCATCATCCATCAGTGATGTCATCGTTGGTTCATGAACGTTATGAATCCTCCAGTTCAGATTCTGTCCGTCACCATCTTTGCTAGTTCGGAGCGTTTTGGAGCAGGAAGTGACCATATTTGGACGAGCTGGGGGAGGAGCCAGCGGTGGATCTGACTGATCTGATTGGAAACCTGACAATACTATGTCCCGCCCACCGACAGCTGTAACCTGACTGTACCACAGGCCTGTCAATCAAGAAGACAAGCCCCCCCAAAAACATGTCCATGACCAATCACTGCATGAAGTGGACATTATTGTCAAATAAGTTGAAAATTGGGAAGACATTGCCCCGATGGCTCCTTCAGGTCCGATGAGGACATCAGAGGCTTCCAGAAGCAGACAAAGCACATGGATACCTCCAGATCTCTGATGACATCTCTGATTCTATAACTGAGCTACTTTTCAGCTTCCATGTTTGCTGAAACACTTTGCTCACATACATGTTTAGGAGAGGATATCTGTTGTCCCTAGTTTGCTCCTCTACAAGGTCTTGTTGGCATTGTTCACATTCCTCACTGCAGCCCAACTAAAGGGCATGGCTTACTGCCAAATCACAAACTGAATCCTTTCCCCCAAAGTGCAATCGGTATCTGATAGAGAAGACAACATCAAGTTTAAAACGTTATAAACTGTGAGGGGAAGCACTATATAAAACGTGGATAATGGCTCGATAGAGCGTTATAAACATACCAACATACAGGAACACAACTTCCATGTCTGACTAAAGAATAGAAAACAATGTCTCCTCACTAAAAGGTGACTGCTGTTATTTTACATTCAGACTGGGCCAGTCTGCTCCTTTTATTTACATCCAGGGTCAAAGTTCACCGTGGATTGGGGAGTTAGAGTCCCTAAATCACCGCTGACAGAAGCAGGGATGAGGCAGGGATGAGGCAGGGATTTTAGGCACTAAAACAGACCTGGAGACAGTGTTCACATTTGTATACACCATAACCTGGTTGGGCAGCATCAATCCATCCAAAAGTTCACGAGAAAATTGGTCGGAGCATTATAAATGTTCATGTCATATCTTTTCCATTTCTACAGTGAACATGGATTAAACAAGAAGGGAACAGGAAGTCGGTTTTCAAAGCCACATGCCACCCACACGCTTACTTTTTAAACAGTTGCCATCTTGAGTCAGACTTGGTTGTATTTCTGTGGATCGATCTCTCATTTCGACTGTCACACACGAAGCGTGTGGCTCGGTTTTCCATCTACCGACGACTCAGCATGTCAGCAGTGTGAATAACACCAAGGAAGACATTCATACATCCGGTTATGAACTTCTGAACAGGATACACTCGGACAAATTAATAGGAACAGTTCAATACAAAGAAAAATACTTTCTGTTGGAGACAGTTAGGTCTGACTTAATTCTTATGCTGAAGTTAAAAATGCATCTTCACCCAGTTATTCACTCTGACCAATGAGCTCTCCCTACTTCTAAAAGTTGATGTTTTTTTAACCATAATGTAGGACTTTAAAGCCCCCCCCCCCACTCCCCCCCTTCAAATATCTCATTTCAGGAGCAGCTCCTGATCTGCTTTGTGCAAAGTACCGGGCTACAGGTTGGTAGTAAATGCTATTAGCCGCTGGGACTATATGTCTAAAACAATAGGGGATAAGTCAGCTGATGGCCCCGGCTCTGCATCTGACACCATTCATGCATGCACTCTGAACTCACCGATGTGATTTTCCCCGGCGGTGGAATTAAAACCTCCTCGGCCATTTAGGAAGTGTGTGGTGTGGTCCCAAACAGCAAGCAGCTCAGCGGCTCCTCTACACTGCACAGCCTCTCATGGCTGCAGCAGCAGGCGTGGTCACAGGCTCCAGACCTCAGGTTGGAGTTGGGCCGGTTCATGTGCTGTGTGTCAGGCCTCTCCTCCACCGAGCAGCCGTCCACAGGCCCCCGATAACAAGCACACAGTATCATCACATGACGGAGGGCAGCGTGACGGACTGAGAGAAAAGTCTGCTGGAAGCAATTAGCTCTAAGTGAATTAAAAAAAAAGAAAGAGGAGGAGAGGAGAGGAGAGGAGAGGAGAGGAGAGGAGAGGAGAGGAGAGGAGAGGAGAGGAGAGGAGAGGAGAGGAGAGGAGAGGGAAAAAGATGAACGGAGAGAAGAGAGGAGAAAAGTAAAGAAGAGGAGGGACGACGGGAGAAAGGGAGAGGGGGAAGAGAGGGAGAAAGAAAAGGACAACGGAGGGAGACAAATAAAGGGAAGCTGAGAGAAAGAAAGAGGAAAGGGAAAAAACAAAAAGAGGGAAGTTAAGGTGAGAAAGAGGTTCCATGTAAAAACAAAAAAAAATAAGGAGATGAGAGTGGAAACTACATTTTAATGTGATACAGCAATAAATGGAGACTCATGGATGTAGAGATGTCATGAAACATGTACACTGGGCAGGGTTTACCGTTTACATGATGGACAGTAGAGTTTACTGTATGGGGGGGGGGGGGGTAAACACGCAAAACCACGAGATTGGTCTTTGAGTAAACTTCTGAATTAAGTTATAAGAACATTTCTTCAACCACACAGTGAGATCAGTGAGATTATAACCACACACACACACACACACACACACACACACACACACACACACACACACACACACACACACACACACACACACACACACACACACACACACACACACACACACACTCACGATCACAGTTATCATGTGCTCATAATTTTGGTTGCAGTGTTTATTGTGACTGATCACTGGGTAACAATCACCCGCCTCGCATTACACATGTCTTAATCCTGTGACTTTACTTCCACTGCTGCTGCATGAAAGGCCGGTTTGTTCATTAAATCCTGCCGTTTGGCACGAGCGCTCCGTTACACCCACTTCACATTATAGAAGGAGATATTTTGTAAGTTCCACCAGCTGGTCTCTCTCAGCTGCTGCACTCTCCTTCACCAGCGGGTATGCCGGCATCATCAGGTTATTACTCAGGGTTGTGACTTTCTAAATGTGAGAAGGGGATTTATCTCAATGAATACAGAAGCGTTAGAACTACAAGCAAAATGGAAACAGTCCTGTTTCATAAGGGATTCAGCTGAAAGTCTGCCGGAGGAATGTTTCCACTGCCTGTAACCCAGTCTTTGTGAAATCCTTCCTGAATTAAGCAGCAAACGTACGATGATTATGTTCACAAGAAGTTACAACTACGCTTCCAAAAAAGTTGGGGAGCTTTATAAAATGTAAATATACACAGAAAACAATAGTTTGCCAAATCATTTAAAGCCATGTTTCATTGCAAATAGATCAAATATGAAAAATGTCTGCTTGTTTTGAATTTTAATGAATGAAGCAGCCGAGAGAGGCGGAAGGTTTTTGGAATTGGTCGGTTCAGATCCTGACGTCCCCTGACAGCTCCTCCTCCACATCAAACAACTCAATCCATCATTCGTCCACGCAGCAGCAGCTCAGGAGGGAGAGCCAGAGATCCACTTCGTTCGTTCCAGCTGCAGCTCCTCCCACAGACACGTGGAGGAAAACCTGAAGACACCGAAACCTCTGGCAGCTTGCATTGTGTGAGGATGTGAATAAGAAGCACAACTGCACCTCCTTAGAAGACTTATGTCTCAACAGGATTTGGAAAAACGTGTCCATGCATTCATCTTCAGTAGACTGGACTACTGTAACGGTGTGTTCACAGGTCTCTCTAAACAGTCAGTCAGAGCGCTGCAGCTCAAGTCCTCAGAGACCAAGAAACTGGATCACGTCCCTCCAGTTCTGAGGTCTTTACACCGGTTTCCTGTCCAACAAAGAATTGACTTTAAAACCCTGCTGCTGGTTTAGAAAGCACTGAATGGTTTAGGGAAAAAATACATTTGTGATCTGCTGCAACCTTCTGAACCATCCTGACCCCTCAGGTCGTCTGGGACGAGTCTCCTTTCTGTCCCCAGAGTCACAACTAAACATGGAGAAGCAGCGTTCAGCTTCTATGTTCCACATATCTGGAACAAACTCCCAGAAAGCTGCAGGTCTGCTGAGACTCTCAGCTGCTTCAAATCAGGATTGAAGACTTTTCTGTTTGCTGCCTTTAATTGAACCAGATTCAAGGATGTTGATCAATTTCCTGCATTTCTGCATTTTATTAGTGTATTTTATTTCTTAAACTGCTCTGCAACTTTTATTCTATTTTTTAGCTTGTTTAATGTTTTTATGACTGTTTTTAATGTTCTTAATTGTTTTAAATTGTTTTTGTTTTTTTGCCTTATGTTTTGATGCTTTTAATGGTTTTATGTGAAGCACTTTGAATTGGCTTGTTGTTGAAATTTGCTGTACAAATAAACCTGCCTTGCCTTGCACATCTCAGTAGAAACCTGCTGTGTCAGTGCAGTCTGGTCACCGTCATGGTTTGGGAAAATAAACCAAGCAGTCAAAACTCCTCATTTATTTCATCAATGATTTTGCCCTGAAACCTGTGAAGGGTTTTTACAATCACAGAACAAAATGGTGCTCCTCTGCTCCAGTCGGAGGGTTTCCACCCTCAAACCGACTTATTTTTAAAGTGTTATTACAGTGACTAATGATCTGAACAGGGTGACAGACATGTGGCTGTTCATCTAAAATAAAAAGATGTAAAGAAATGAAGACTCCAGGGCCTGCACTCAGAAAGAGTCACAAATCTGAAACAATTCTTCAAATTGTGCTGCTTTTGCTGAATATTTCATCATTTACTGTGTTAGATTAAAAGGAATAAACCTGTATAACAGTCACGGCTTCATATTAACAACCATGTTACTGTAAACAGTTCAAATATTTGGACAAACTGTATTTTGATGCTTTGAGGACATTATTCTGTGTAGAAGCATGTTTTCTGCTTGCTGTGTCTCAGGAACGCCGCGGTACAATTTCTTCAAATGTGCCACAAATACAAAAACCTAGGTTTAAAAAAAAAAAAGTGAGGCTATGGTGCTCTCCTGGAAACCGGTGGATTGCTCCCTTCGCGTGAGTTTAAGTATCTCTTGGGGTCTTGTTCACGAGGGAGAGTAGGACGGAGCGGGAGATTGACAGGCGGCGCACCGGTCCGTTTTGGTGACGAGGATCTGAGTCGGAGTTGAGACGCTACTCCTTCACCTCAAAAGGAGTCAGCTAAGGTGGTTCGGCATCTGATCAGGATCCTCCTGGCTGCCTCCTGCTGGAGGTTTTCTGCGAACGCCCAACTGGCAGGAGACCTCTGGGAAGACCCAGAACATCTGGAGGATCATATCTCCCTGTTGGCCTGGGAACGCCTCGGGATCCTCAGGAGGAGCTGGAAGATGTTGCAGGAGAGAGAAGTCTGGGCCAACATGTTCGACCTGCTGCCACCGAGACCCGACTTCGGATGAGAGGAAGAAAATGGATGGAGGGATATAAAAAAAAAAAAGAACTGACAGGAGGAAAAAGGTCAAAGGTTACAGCAACCCTTTAAAACACAATGTTGGTCATAACTCAAGAATGTACTACTTATGACAAAATTTCACACCAATGTCTATTTCAATTCTACTTTATTTCGAGTGTTATATCACCATGAGTCGTGTTCCCATGTTCCCAACATGCTTCACAAACAAGGAAAACAAAATAAAAAAAATAAACATCAGGGAAAAATGAGGGTGCCTGATAGCTTCAGGTCCTTCGTCCCATTGTAGTCTCAGAGACCTTCGGGACCTTCAGCAGGTCTACACTGAGCACAGCGGTCAGTTCGGGTGGCAGGGTATTATGAGATCTTCGATATATGAGGGAGTCTGGTTGTTCATGCTTTAAAAGTCAAGAGAAGGATTTTGAACTCAATTCTCTGTTCAATGGCAAGCCGATGAAGAGAGGCCAGGACGGGGGAAATGTGCTCCCTCCTGCCAACTCCTGTCAGCACTCCTGAAGCTGCGTTCAGTGTTAGTTGGAGGTTTTTCAGGGAGGCTCAAGGGCATCCTGACAACAGAGTCGCAGCCTGGAAGTGACAAATGCCGGCATTAATGTCTCTGCGCTGCATCGAGCCAACTGTTGGATTGGACAAAACATTTCTGAGGTGTTTAGGTCAATGACTTCAGTTTTATCAGAATTTAAAAGTAAACAATTACCAGTCATGTCCCGTAGACATGTTGAAGGTTGTGTAACAGTTTGATCCCCTCTGGTTTCATAGAGATGTATCGCCGGGTGTCGTCTGCATAAAAGTGGAAGTGTATGCAGTGTTGCTTGATGATATTAACGAAGGGAAGCATGTATATGTGTATGACTAACCTTAGTAGGAGGAGTCGCTGTTGACTAGAACCGATTAGTATCTGTCTGATAAATATGACTTCAACCAGTCTAGCGCTGTTCCTTTAACCCCGACATGTTCTAGTGTCTGAAACAACATGCAGTGATCAGTGGTGTCAACGGCAGCACTGAGATCCAGCAGGACGACAACGGAAACCACTCCATTGTCTGAAGCATTAAGGAGGTCATCTGTGATTTTAACTGGAGCAGTTTCTGTACTGTGGTGCCTTCTGGATCCTGAGAGGACATTTTTCAAGCAGGTCATTATTGTATAAGTGATCACATAACTGTTTTACAACAGCTTTTTCCAGGAGTTTGGAGATGAATGGCAGGTTGATATGGGCCTATAATTAGCTGGGACCACTGGGTGCCAAAAATTCCTCTCCTAATACGGACCAAACATTAATCTAGGAGGATCAGGGGCCAAAACTAAATGTTTACATTATGTAAAATAATTCATGGAAATGTAATATATTTGAGAGAAAATCAACATTGTAAATATTTTAAACTACTCTTAAATCTGTGTAACAGTAATTCTATTATTTTGCAGAGGATACTTTTTTATTATTTATTATTATTAATTTTGCTGGTGTTTGCTAAATGTTCTGAGGTCTCTCCATCTCTCATGTTGATTTGCAGCCCAAAGTCAGTGACATAGGACTCATTAAACAAGATGTAGGCTAATGTAATTTAACAGGAACTCAACAGCACTGTGCTGTGCATCCCTGTAAAACTCGTATTATGTTGTTTTTTGCAGCACAAAATTTAAGCTTCATAGTCATTGAGGATTTTATAGACCTGAAGAATAGGGAGAATAAGCAGCAGCTTATTAAATGCCGTGGTCGGCCAAAACAGAGAAGGAGCGGGCCAAACTTGGTTTTGGCTGTTGTGGTCTGGTGTTTGCTTTCTAAGTAGGGACTTGATTACTGTGACCTTAAAGGCTCCTGGAACGTGCCCTGTTTATAGTGATACACTGATCTGGTGTGGAATGACTGTGTTAATCAAAGAGAGAGCATCTTTGAGCAGTCGGGTCGGCATGGGACAAAAAAGACAAGCAGAAGGTTCGGATGCAGCCATCGTTAAAGTGAGCTGAAGGAGATCTGTCGGGAGAAACCGATATAAAAAATGAAAATAAAATTTGGTTTTACAGAGAGTTCGGAAGTTCTTATCATTTTTTCCCTGATGGTAATTTTAGTTGTAAAGAAGTTAAGGATATCATTGCTGCTAGAAGCTGAAGGAAGAAAGGTTTGAGTGACCTGCGGCCATTTTTGTGTTCCTCTATCAATGATGAGTAGCTTGTGGTTCTGCCGTTGCGGAGGACTTTTATTTATTAGATTTTATTAGACTATCTTTCCAGGCCAGGTGAAATTCCTCCAACTTGGAGAAAGGCCACTTCTTATCCAGCTTTCCTAAAGTCTGCTTTAAGGAGCGTATTTGGGAGTTGTAGCGAGGGGACAGCCTCTTCTGTAGAATTACTTTCTCCTTTAGAGGGGCAACTATATCGAGTGTCGGCTGCAGCCTTTTCAACGAGATGATCCACTTGTTGGAGAGCAAAGCTGAGGTAACTGCTCTGCATTGTATTTGTAGATGGACAGAGATGGAATCCGTTTCTTGAATTGGACAGAGCATTATAAGACAGACATCGACTGTAATGGGCTTTTTTCACAAATGCTGTGTCGTCAAATAACGTGACATCAAATGTTATGAGAAAACAGACAGACAGAAGAGGGATCAGCCTGTTAACTGTTTAGTTTCTATGTCAGAACAAGATCGAGGGCGTGATTACAACAGTGAGTGGGTTCATTAATATTTCGAGAGAAGCTGATTGAGTCTGATAATTAATAAATGCGTTGCTGAGGCTGTCGCTGTCCACATCACCCACTATCATCACTTTATCTGATCGAGGCACTAAATCAGATACAAAAGTCAGAGAATTCAGTTAAAACTCTGAGTAAAGGGGCAGATGGGAGATAAACAACAACAAATGTAATTGTTTTTTATGTTTTTTTTCCAGTTCGGGTGCGAGAGACAAAGAGTTAGACTTTCAAAAGACCTTCGGTAAGTTTCGGTCTCGTGAATTGTTTAGCTTGATCGCTGCTTCTCGGCCAGAATCTCAGGGAAGGGGATAATTAATCTGACTGGGAGGAGTTGCTTCATCAAGGCTGACGGACTCTTCCTGCTGCAACCGGTTTCTATGAGACAAAATAAGTCAATGTCATGGTCAGTTATTAAATCATTTACCAGATTTAGATATGGAGATCTCATCTTTAATCGTCCACATTTCATGGTCCTGTTTTTATGCTCAGAAGAAGTGGTGGTAAAATGGTTACGTCCTTTCCTCTGGGTGTTCGCTTTTGCCCATTTAATTTCCGTGCCCAGTAGGATCTCTGAATCTGAAGGCAGATCCGGGGTACGTGTGTTGGACGTAAGCAGGATCCCGTCCTGGCTGATAAAGGCAGTGCGGCCCCAAAACAGCTTGAGATTGTCAATAAATCCCACGTTGTGAGTCCTGCAGGCGGACTGGCGCCAAGTTTGAAGGGCAACGATTCAGCTGAATGGGCCAGCTCGGTGCCTGAGAGGAGATGGGGCCAGATATAAAAACGGACTTTCCGCTGTTCCTCAAAATGTCAAAGAGGAGGTTAAAATATTTTTTGGTGCGCTGAGACTCCTCCTCAGTCATTTGTCCGGGTGGCTGGTCTCAGATCCTCGTGCAGGTGAAGGTCCTGGGCTGGCATGCTGGTTTAAGGTTTTGAGGCTGGTTGGATGTCCTGCAAAATACTCAGCAATGACATTACAGACATTTTTTTTTTTTTTTTGGAACATTCAAATTAGGGGCAACAGCTGTGGTGGTGTTACAAAATCAGAAGGACACGAACACGCAACTCCAGAAAGATGATCCGGTCAAAAAACTCTGCTGAGGTTTGATGCAGAACAGCAACAACACCAAAGGGATATCCAGAATCAGTGTCAGCTAATCAGTCTGAGATCAGAGGCAGGCGAGAGGTCGATCAGGCGGAGGTACCGAGGGACAAGACAGGAGGCAAAATACAGGAAAACAGACGCTCAGGTCAGACACAGAGACTCATGAAATTCAGGAAGATAACGCTGATACGAAGAGCTCGGATACGACAACGAACTGGCACAGGAGGTGAAGGAGACAGATTATATACTCAAGAGGGAGGGAAGACAATTACACATGACAAACATCTCTTTCTCTTTGTGCACTTCAGATGAGTTTCCCAGCCATTCGCAGTTCTTTGTTTCGGCCTGCTTTTGACCTGAACCCTTTCACCTTGTCTGCCTGTTTCAAGAAAACTCAAAGTACAATTTTAATCTGCTTTCCTCTGAATTGTGTATTTTGGTCTGTTTATTTGGAGCTTTGACACTAATCAGCTCCTTCATAAACCTGCATGTGAAAGTGTCTTATTGTCATAGTGGAACAATTTGTAAAGTTACAAAGTACTCGAACTGTCTGATGTCGTTTCCAGCCGACCAGATCCTCAGATCACGTGTGTATGTGTGTGTGTGTGTGTGTGTGTGTGTGTGTGTGTGTGTGTGTGTGTGTGTGTGTGTGTGTGTGTGTGTGTGTGTGTGTGTGTGTGTGTGTGTGTGTGTGTGTGTGTGTGTGGTGTCCTCACTTGTCCTTGAGTTAAGCTCGTGGGTTAATCTCTGATAGTGGACAGATTGAACTACATTGAAAGCAGTGTGGCTTCTATTATGCTAATGGAAGCAAACTGCATTATGTGGTGACAGAGACTCAAATGTACAACACAAGGCAGGTTGTAAAACTAAAAGGAGATCTTTACTAAGGAGATGTTAGAAGTTACAAAAGTCCAGCTGGCAAACAAAATACAGGAAGCAGGCTGAGACGGAGTCCAAGGTTCAGGGAAGGTCCACAAAGACAAAGACGAGAGGAGAACAGGAAGAAGCAGAGCAGATACGAGAGGCGTTGACTGAAGTAGACAAGATGCTGGAAAAGAGAAACCAGAGTGAAGGAAGGAGAAAAGGACAGAAAACCAAAACACTAACAAACTGCAGTCCAACAGCTTAATGGAGTCCAAGTTGTTCTCCATCAGTTTGAGCTGATTATCAGATGAATGTAGAAGACTGGAACATCACACAGTTACACACAATATCTTTTCATAGTCATGAATTCCTATTTGTCAATATGCTGCAACATCTGATACAAATCTTCTATAAATCTAAATATTCTTTACAAAGTTTTTGTTACAGCTCTTCTGAAGAGGGGGGATGTTAAACAGTCGAGTACCTTTAAACCGTGGAATAATTCATTCATCCATATTTTTTTCTGATTGTTGTGATGAAAAAAAAAGGATTTTGCAGCAATTCTTCTACAAATTTTATGACAGTTAGTGAAGATTTTAGTCATTAAACTGCAATAAATGCTCTTTCTTACTGCTACTTAAGGAAGAAAGAGTCATGCAATGACTTCCTGTGATGAAATCATCATCAGAAAAAAATAATGGAAATATTTTAGTTCTGATATTTTGCTTATATTTTTAACCTCTAAATAATTTTGGGGTTCAAAGTTATGAACAAAGTCCTGAGTCATAAAAGTGACATAGCTTCCAAAACAGTCTGTAACTGAAATAGAACACAAAGCCTCACAAAACATCTGCTTTAAATGCTTATTAAATCCTATTATTGGGGTGCATCGGGTATTGTCTTCCCTGATCCATGTCTCCAGTTCAAAGACCTGTTTTTGGGGGCGTGTCTGTTTGATTGACAGGCCTGTGGTGCAGTCAGGTTACAGCTATCGGTGGGCGGGACGTAGTATCGTCAGGTTTCCAATCAGATTGGTCAGATCCACCGCTGGCTCCTCCCCCAGCTCGTCCAAATATGGTCACTTCCTGTTCCAAACTGCTCCGAACTAGCAAAGATGGTGACGGACAGAATCTGAACTGGAGGATTCATAACGTTCACAAACCAACGATGACATCACTGATGGTTGATGACATCACTGATGGATGATGATTGGCTCAAATACTCCGGTCTTGCAGTTGCTCAGTGCCCGATTGTTTAGTCCGCTCGTCTGGTAACTATTTTGGTCGAACACTTAGATTATCACGGTCCATTCTGTTGCTCTGACCGCCGACTGACCCACATTTCTCTTTTGTGTCCAGCGATGCTTCCTGCCAGCTGCCTGATTCTGTTCTGCTCTGTTTTAAGAGGATCCCTCGACTCACCTCATCTCCTCTACCTGCTTCCAGCCACCTCCACTCGGTCTCTCACCTCGTCTGCTCTGCTAGCCTCCCTGGCTAACCACCTCAGACAAATTCCCGTTGTCAATAAAACATCACTTACCTGGTACAACCAGCTGGTGTCCTGCATCTGGGTCCAGTCTCGTCTCTCTACCCAACACATTTCAAGACTCAACACATACTGTAGGAAGGCTGAATAAACTCATTTAACACAGCACAATTTTATTTTATTTCTAGTGTAATATCAACATGAGGCGGAGATCCGATACACCTCACAGACAAGGAAAATAACATAATAAGACACACGTCATGGAAAGTAAACAAACACAGAGGAGGCCAAAGGTAAACAACTACAGTGTTTGGTTATGTATTTTTTTGTTGTAGGAAACTGAATAATAAAAGATGTAATAAAGCAACAGGGCAAGATTGGAGATGTATGATGTACAACAGAGAGCGTGGTTGGGGGGGTGGGGTGGTCGATGGTCTTTCCCTTAACTATATGCGTTGTGAAGAAAGGGACGTTTTAAGCCTGGTCCTGAAGATGGAGAGGTTGTCCGCTTCCCGAACCCAAGCCGGAAGCTGGTTCTACAGGCAGGTGGCCTGATAGCTTCAGGTCCTTCATCCCATTCTAGTCTGAGAGACCTTCGGGACCTTCAGCAGGTCTACACTCTGAGAGCAGTGTACCAATGAATGGAGGGCAGAACAGGGAAATGTGCTCTCCTGAAGCTGCGTTCAGGGGCATTCTGAGAGATGCAGCCTGGAGGTGATGAATGCCGGCATTAATGTCTCCGCGCTGCATCGAGCTGTCAAATTCCTGATTGTATTTATTTTACGTAAGTGGAAGAAAGCCGTCCAAAAGACTTGCTTTAAGTATGATTTGAAGGGCGTATCCTCGTCAAAGATCGCCAAGATTCTTCACAGTGGTGCTGGAGGCCGAGGCAAGTCCATCCAGAGTAACTGTGTGAGTGGAGAAAGAATTTCTGAGGTGTTCAGGGCCGAGTATAACGACTTAATATAAAAGTAAACAATTACCAGTCATGTCCCGTAGACATGTTGAAGGTTGTGTAACAGTTTGATCCCCTCTGGTTTCATAGAGATGTATCGCCGGGTGTCGTCTGCATAAAAGTGAAAGTGTATGCAGTGTTGCTTGATGATATTAACGAAGGGAAGCATGTATAGGGTGAAAAGAATCGGGCCGAGCACGGAGCCCTGAGGAAGCACATGACTAACCTTAGTAGGAGGAGTCGTTGTTGACTAGAACCGATTAGTATCTGTCTGATAAATATGTCTTCAACCAGTCTAGCGCTGTTCCTTTAACCCCGACATGTTCTAGTGTCTGAAACAACATGCAGTGATCAGTGGTGTCACTGATCACTGCATTGGGCTTTTTAAGTAGGGGTGTGCTTTCTGCAGTCTTAAAGGCTTCTGGAACATATCCTGTTCAGTGGTAAATTGACCTGGTGTGGAATGGCTGTGCTAATTAATGGGATAACATCCTTAAGCAGTCTGGTTGAAATGGGATCCAAAACACAGGTGGAAGGTTTAGATGAAGTGAATCTCATAACACAACCACATTTCCCATAAACCCTGACACTTCCTGTTTTCCAGTTTTTTCTGGTCAACCATCATATGGTAGTTTCATATCTTGCCTGAGGTAAAAAAAAAAAAATCAACAAAATCAACAACAAAAAAATCCAACCACAGTTATATTGTTCAGGGGTCATTCTGTGTTACTCTTTTTCTGTGTCATTGATCAAAATTGGTTCTAAGTTAGTGACTCTGCTAAGATCACTCATCTGGAGCATAAACAAATGCAGATTAAACCTTTACCATGCAAAGAAGAAACCATAGTGCTCATTTAAAATGGACTGAATGATATATTCAGGTTTTGGAGCAACATATGCTGCCATCCAGACAACGTCTCTTTCAGGGAAGGTCTTGTTTATTTCAGCAGAACAACGTCCAACCACATTCTGCACGTATTCCAACAGCATGGTTCTCTAGTAGAAGAGTCCGCTGATAAACTGGCCTCCTGCAGTCCAGACCTGTCAATCATTGAAGACATCTGGAGCATCAGGACATGAACAATACAACAAAGGAGACCTTGAACTGTTGAGCAGCTGAAATCCTCTATCAGGCAAGAATGGGACCACATTTCACTTTCTAAACTCCAGAAACTGGTCTTCTCATTTCCAAAAATGTTTACAGAGTGTTGTTAAAAGAAGTGATGCAACACCACAGTAAACATGACTCTGTCCCAACTTTATAGAGACGTGTTGCTGCCATCAAATTCAAAATGAGCAAATATTTTCATAAAACAATAACATTTCTGATTGTTAACATTTGATATGTTGTCTTTTGTCTATTTGCCAATTAAATGAGTTTACATGATTTGCAAATCATTGCATTCTGGTTTTATTCACATTTGACACAGCGTCCAAACCTTTTTGGAAACGGTGTTATGATGTGGGGTGTAACAGGACCCAGACACAGGCACACAGACTCGGGTATCAGTTCAAACAGTCTTTATTGAAACACAGGTGGTACCTGCAGAGTCTATTTCCTCCCGAGTCGGGAGGGCAACTCAACCGACAAGCACCGGGGAGGCGAAGCTAGTACTGGAGCAGGACCGAGGACGGACGGACTCACTAGCTCCGACTGGTGGTTCTGCAGCACCTGGTATTCCCAGGTGGTCTCCCAGCCATGTACAAACCAGGTCCGACCCTGCTTAGCTTCGGCGATCAGCCGAGATTGGGAACACTGACTGATCGCACGGACTGGAAGCAGAACCAGGGTACCGGTACAGGTGCAGGTGCAGGAGCAGGATGGACGGGTGACGGACGGGTGACAGGCAGGAACTCGCAGTATGAACTGACACTAGATGACTGCAGGAGCAGAGTACATATAGTCCGGGGAGGTGATCAGGGGAATGAGCCACCTGCAGGTGGTGATTTGGGGAGAGTGGTAGCAGCTGCTAAGACCGGTGAGGGGCGTGGCCATGGGAGGTGACAGGAGGCAGGGAGAGGAGGACACAAGACACATGGGGACACAATAACAAACAGACGGGAAAGACAGAAAACATGAAGAGAGGTGATTGGGGACAAAACAGAGGAGTAGACAGGAATCCTGACAAACGGGTTATAAAAGTAGTCTGACTTTGCCCCTGCAGACCTCTAAGATTTAAAAGCGTAACGAGAGTAACTTTATTTTTATGCTTTTGCATGTTAAGTATTACAAAGTATTTATATGGATTTATCATCGTTTACCAGACCTTCAATCATTCAGTGCTTCATTCATAAATATTTAGATTTGCTTCCTCACTGCTGCCTGACTTCCTCAGTGAATTTTGTTCTCTCCTCTGAAAAACACACACACGCACACACACACACACACACACACACACACACACACACACACACACACACACACACACACACACACACACACACACACACACACACACACTCAATGATATGTGGAAGTGGGCTAATGTTGAATCATGGAGGCCCCCTGGTGGCTACATTTATGATGTGTGACCTCGATGAAATGGAAGAGCTTCATGAAGACAGCTGGCATGGCTGCAGAATGATGAGGCTGCAGATAAAATTCACACATCCATCACACTGTGAAATCAGACCTGTGCAAAGGCTCAAGCAACAGCAGTAGTAGTAGTAGTGTTGGTACTTGCTGAAGTCCAACCACGAAAAACTGAAAAGGAAACAATTACATTATGGCGATGATATCAGAAAGTAACAGATGTTGTACCGGTGTTCATTGTAGTAAAAACATTGGCAGCACTGTTGCTGTAAACCTCAGAAGTAGAAGTAGGAGTGGTGGTGATAATGTAGTAATGTGATCATGTCAGCGCTATGTTTAGATGTTTAGGTGTGGACCTCCAGAAAACTAATAAGAAGGAGTGACTTTAGCTAACAACACCGAGAGAACTGATGGACACATTTTATTCACTTTGGATTTGATGAGAGAAGTTGAATGGGAGTCTATGGAGCCGGAGGCTTTTTGGAGCCGACCTCTAGTGGCACTCGCTGGGATTGCAGCTGAAGACACTTCTGGATCAGAACCATTTTACAGACCTGAAGCTACCAACACTTTTATATTCAGTCCCCCTCCCGCCCCCCCTCCCTCAGCCTGTGGTACTGTTGTTCCATTGGATGATGCTCTCCCAGTCAGTCGCCTGCCTGTCGTTAGGGGGAGGGGCTCGAAGATAAATTACCCAGCGCCATATTGCCCATCAGGACCAATCAGCAGCCAGACAGGAAATGGATGGCTCTCATTTGTTCTCATTATTGTCGTAACAGCCATAATGCTCAGACAGACACACACATGCCGCTCGCTGTCACCACCGTGAAACATTCCCATTAGTTATGCTGGGAGACAGCCTGTGTGTGTGTGTGTGTGTGTGTGTGTGTGTGTGTGTGTGTGTGTGTGTGTGTGTGTGTGTGTGTGTGTGTGTGTGTGTGTGAGTGTGTGTGTGTGTGTGTGTGTGAGTGTGTGTGTGTGTGTGTGTGTGTGTGTGTGTGTGTGTGTGTGTGTGTGTGTGTGTGTGTGTGTGTGTGTGTGTGTGTGTGTGTGTGTGTGTGTGTGTGTGTGTGTGTGTGTGTGTGTGTGTGTGTGTGTGTGTGTGTGTGTGTGTGTGTGTGTGTGTGTGTGTGTGTGAGTGTGTGTGTGTGTGTGTGAGTGAGTGTGTGTGTGTGTGTGTGTGTGTGTGTGTGTGTGTGTGTGTGTGTGTGTGTGTGTGTGTGTGTGTGTGTGTGTGTGTTAATCAGGAGGCTCCCAGGCCTCTCAGTGCAGTGATATAGCATTTCATCATTCCTGCAGGAAGGAGAGTCTCGGTGAAAGAGGGTTCATCCATTAAAACATGCTTCACTGAAAGAGACTTCTTCTCTCACACTGCTGAGGACCGTTGATGGACGCCTTCTGAAAGCCTGAAGTTTGTCAACTTGGAGAAAAAGGTCCAGATAACAAGAGAAATAAACCGGAGTTAGACTGATAGGCCAAACAGATGTGATCCCGCTCTGGAAGAGAAGATATGATACAGCTTGACTGAGTGCATATATACAGTAATTCATGCTGTTATTCCCATAACACCACACTCTGTCCTAACCAACCAAACCCAGAAACCTCCTAAGATCTGTTTTTGTTGCTGCTGATGGATATTGAGCTATTGCCTGCACTCTTGCACACAGGGGGGCGCACTTCTCCCTGTACAACCTGCCAACCAAAGTACGTCACTGTCCTCAAGCAAACTCAAACTTATCCAAGTTTACGATGAGGCACGCCTCAGCCAGACGGTCCAAAAGTGCTTTGATGCCCTCGACGTGGACAGACCTGGAGCCTCATTTATAAAACAGTGCGTAGGATCCATACTAACCGTGTACGTGTGCACAAAAGCAGAAAATGGCAACAAAAAAATTCAGATCTATAAAACCGTGCATACAAATACCTGCATGCAATGTTCCCTGTAAAAATCACAATCCACATGGAAATGTGTGCACGTAGATCCACCTCATATCCCTCCTTCAACACGCCCACATTGGACCATAAATGGTCAATGCAAAGTATGTTATAAAGGATAATGTATATAAAATGATCCATGTGGGTCAGTGGTTCTTTGGTTAATTATGTCAACAACTGAGAGGAAAAGCAGGAAATGGAATTTCTCCGACAGAATCGAGGTGTTTGTGGACGAGGTGGAGGATATGAAGCTCAGATTGTTCTTCAGTTAGTTCTTTAACCTGATGCTGTTTGATGTCATCTTCCATATTTTCCAAAGGATGATGATTAGTTTGCTGTGTTAACGTGATGAAAAGGATTGTGTTGGTGAGACAGAGCGCATGATATCATGAGCAGAATTAAATGATATTTAGATTTGTTTCTATCATTTACGATTTAAAGTTGCTGATGGAATAATTAAAGGTGACGAGCCGAACTGATCCTGCTGTTCTGGATGTTAATGATAAAGTGGACTCGTGTCCAAATAAGATGTGAAGTGACATTGAATGTGAGAGACTTCGTTATTCGTATCAAGATGTCCGTCACGTTTCATTTCTACAATCTGGCTTCAGTCCACCACCTCATCGTCTGTCTACAAACATACGTACGGAGTCACAGTTTGCTTTCAGGTGCCACATTTTCCCGTTAAATGAGTTTTTATAAATCCAGATTTGGTGTGGGGAGCGACGTTCGCCTCTTTCAGGCCTTTCTTGCGTAACGGTGATAAATGAGACCGCAGGTATGTGAGAACACAACAACATCGTCTAGATATACCGCACCCTTCCAAATTACCAACCACTTCATTCATCACGCATCGAAATGTTGCAGGAGCATTATGTAATCCAAAAGGCAGGATGGAAGAGGAATATCTTCCAGCTGGAGTGCAGAAAGTAGCTTTTCCCTGTGAGACAAAGGAACCTGCCAATAACCTTTCAAGAGATCAAATCTGCTGATGAATTTTTCAGCACCAACTGGGGCAACAGTAGAGATGAGACGAGTACTCGGGTGAAACGAGTATCCGGGAAAAGATAACATGCATTTGACGAGTATCATCCGAGTAATTGTGTCAATATCCGTGTTGATGAAGGATTCTAACAGACACTAGCTGTGTGCACACATCGGGACCAGATACACACCGAGCCCCGCCTCTTCCTGCTGCTGCAGCAGTCAGCCTGTTCAGTCATTAGAGGAAATACTTGCGACTCTTCCAGTTAGTTTCTGTCATCAGCTCATTTCAATCAGGTTTGTATAAAATATCTTCAACCGAGTTACTCAGAACTTTGTTCTTACCGGACGAGTCGCAGGTTGCAGCTCGTCACTCTACTTCTGCCGATTTGTTCTCCTTTTTTTCCCATCATCTCGCTCCTTCCTCGTTAAGATATCTTCAGTCAGCTGACCGCTTTCAGTGAGAATATAATGTAGGGTATATTTCAGTGTGGACTGTCTGCATTAATCACTCAGCTTCCCACCGTCGGTTTATTTAATTAAATATTAAAACCAGGCTACATTTCCTGAAGCTTCATTCTGGGGCTGTTTTGTAAATAGTTTTCTAATAAATAATAAATGTAACAATTTCCCTCAACTCATCAATTTTGTGCTTAAATTAATTACTACCGGTTAGTTCCCACCACCTCCCGGATTAAGCCCCGCCCCCTTCGAGTACGGATATGCAAACAGATGATTTAGTTGGTTGAACAGATACATATACAGATAATGGTGTACTCCCTTGTCCCTAGTAGTACATTTACTTCACATTATGTGGATGTTCTGTCCCCAGGAGACACCATATTGAGTTTTCACGAACCCCATCCTACTAACAAGAAAAGTTATTTAGAAGCTGAATTCTATTAAAATGTGACAGTGCTCATCGCAATTTAATCATTGTACTGCTGCAAATACATCAATCAAAAGATTGGAGTGTCCAGGAGAAAGTTCTATGTACCTGCTGCTTTGTATATCCGCCAACCTCCCAACACACTTCCCAGTTTAGGATAAAGTTTTTTTTTTGGTGCTTCAAGAATCATATTAAACATACCATCATATTTAAAAAAAGAAGAACATTGGTTTGGATAGTGGACTTTATTAAACTATTATATGAAAACAAACGATTTTCTCGTCAATGTGGAACAGTGGCTTCCTTCTTCTCTGTAACAGTTGCTGACCTATGATGAGACATCTCCTCGCTGTCTTTGGGCTCAGCAGGTTTTGGAAAGAGATCAAATGTCAGCTGGATGTCTTTCATTTGTGTACAGGATGTGGAAAGCCCGAGCAGGGATCGGCGTTTTCCTTTTGGTCCCCAAAAGGGCAGGAAAAGATCAATGATGAGAATGTTTTCATTTGATATGAGAAAATAAAAGTGTACATCTCACCAGCTTGAGAGAATTAAAATTGATCAGTGAGGCACAAAGAGTCATTCTGACAGAAACCAAACAGAGTAAAGAACCTGGTCATCTCGGTGTGGACACCGAGTCGGTCATCTCTCCCGACTCCTACGCTGTCTGCGACAATGACACCATGTTGGGAAGATGCATCGAATCATTTTATGCTGAGTAGTCAACATTTACTTGAACAGAGTACAATAATTCAGGTAAATTGATGAACGATTATTTCATTTGAGGCCGAGTATGTGTTATTTGTTGTCAAACTAGATCCAACACCTGCGTCTCTGGGGCTGTTTGCTGTTGGGCACCGAGCTCGACAGGACCGCGGGAACATGTTCACTTTTTGTTTACTTTGATGTTTACTTTTGCTTATATACGCCGCAATTTGTTCAGGGACTACATTTTTAAACTGTTCAAGCACCATCAAGGTTTCACGAATCATCAAAGTTGCTCAACCCCGACGTCAAACACCACCGACTGAAGTGGGTCACCAAATCACAATTGCAAACTCAAGGTATGGCTCATCTCCTTTTTTCCAACTTCTTAAGCGTAGTCGGTAAGCCTCAAGGACGCGTTCGTATATTTCAAGTATAGCAGCCTCAACCTTTGCACACTCAATACTTTCAGCTGCCGACAACGAGGAAAATCCTCCTGAGCACGTCCAGTCAAAACACTCGGCAGGAAGATTGTACGACTTATTGTCCGACCTCTGGAATCTCCAACGTGTTCAAACAAAGTGATAAATAACATCAACTTCCTTCTCATTGACTTTAGGCACCAAGTGCAACATACTTAAAATGTCACCTGGCCTATCACTGCCTCAAACCAGCTCTTCTTCCCTTCACATGTCACACATCTTACCCTCTTCAATCAGACTCAGCTTTTCACTTTCTAAATCAAACTTAGCCTTTTCTGTTAGTTGCTTGATTTTTTTCTAAAGCCAACGCCTTGTCAAACGCAGCTTGTTGCTGCATTTTTCCAAAGTCAACTCCTTCTCTTTTTCAATCTGCAGTTTCAAAATCAGTATTTCTTTCTGCTGCTCAAAACCTAAAGCCAAAATGAGGTCTGAATCGGCAGAAAAAACAGTCTGAGTCAGATTAACGGAACTTAAAAATTTCCATGTTGTACAAATTTGGAATTAAAATAGCCGTCACATTTGGCTTATTTTATAGTAATCAGCTGTCTTCAACAACTGAACTCTAGAACATTGGTCTAAAAACGAGGGAGCGATAATGAACTCCTCTACACTCGTCATGATTAACACATGGACAAAGCCAACAATCAGCGGTAACCAAAAGAAGGTAAAGTTTTTACCTTACTTGTGCACAATCAACTCTCAACTCCTCACGTGAGCCTCCAAGTGGATCACAAAAGGAAAAAGGGAATCCCAGAGCAGACGTCCTTCTGTTAACACCAGGGAGAGGCACGAACTCAGAACAAAGCGTTTACTCTTATGAAACGCCACCACTTTATCCTTGTTGATAATGTACTTATTCTAGGCCTGGGACACACTGCCTGTGTGACGTGTGTGTTACACGTTGCTTCGTTGCGTCATTTCATTTCCATAGTAACAGGCTACCACAACCACGCCGCCTGCGTGAGCGTGTCTCACTTGCATTTCTCACCTCGTGTGTGCGGTGCTTCATTAATAAAATATAACTGCACCTATTCTTCACACGTCATGCGGCTCACAGCTAAAATACATACAGAGAGACGATCTGTGATCTCATTGGTATCTCATAATCATATAGAAACACAGCGTAGGTTCTCTGTCTCGCTGTGAGAGCCCGTGTGTGTCGGGCAAATGAACGAGGGTAAACAAAAATCACGTGCCTGCTTTTTGGTTACAACTCCTCACTCGTCAGACCTCAAAAATACTATACGGATGGCCGTTATCAAAGAGAAACTCATTGATTCAATGGCAGGACCTGCAGACGCAGCAGCGCAGCTGACAGGCAGCAGGTGTGGACAGGTGTGACAGGTAACGCACACCCCAGGCAGGCAGGTGTTTGAGGCCTAACACTGCTACTGTGGCTTCAGATTAGATGAGCCCCTGATTTTTTTTTATGGCTTTGAGACTTTAGTAGAGGAAGGAGCACACGAGACGATGTAACTAACACAATTCTAACGAAAGTACTTAATGAAGAAACAATGCCGTCCATGAAACTAAAACAACATGAAGACCCAGTGAAAGGTCTGGCACAGCACGGCGTCGTGCCAGGGGAGCACAAGGCCACAGACTGCTGGATGTGGCGGCTTTTAAGCCACCTGGAGACGGTGGCCAGCTGCCTCCAGTTACCTTGATGACTCCCAGACTCAACCAACCAGGAACCAGCGGCACTGGAGGACACAGCACACACACACACACACACACACACACACACACACACACACACACACACACACACACACACACACACACACACACACACACACACACACACACACACACACACACACACACACACCACAGGACAAGTTACCTCAAGGCACTTCACATGATAAACACCTACAACACACACTTACAACATTATAGAGGGACACAACAATTCAACAAGTCCCACATGAGCAGAAAGGAAATGAGGAGGAAAAAACTCCCTTTCAACAGGAAGAAACCTCCGACAGAACCAGACTCAGAGGTGGACGTCTGCTTCGACTGGTGGGGGTGACGGGAGAGCAGAGAGAACCGGACAGTATAGAGATCCAAGACACAATAAACTGTTGTTGGGGTCAGTAACCGCAGACGAAGGCTTTGCTTCCCAATCTACTGTTGGAAACTCTGGGAAACACAAGCAGGCAGCACTGAGAGAGAAACGCACATTTAGGATGTTACTGTTCTATAAGATCTTTGAGATAAGATGGAGCTCCATCATTGCGAGATTTGTAAGTCAGCAGAATTGAGTCTAATATTGAATTAAAGGCAGTGCTGAGGATGTCATTGACCACATCAGCATGACTGTTAAGTATAATCACTTTATCTGTACCAAGCACTGAATCAGATAAAAGGAGAGGCATGTGGGAGATAAACAGCAACAAATACAACTGTTAAAGATTAGAGTCTGATCGATAAGCTTGAATGAAAAATTCCTCTTCCTCTTCCTTCTCTTCCACCTCATCCTCCTTCTCCTCCTCTTGCTCGTCCTCTTCCTCCTCCTCCTGCACCAGAATCTGGAGGAATGTGATAATGAATCTGAGTGGGACAAGTTGATTTAATAAGATAGTCTTCCTGCTGCAGCCATGTTTCTGAGACAAAACGAATTAGTGTGATGATCAATTATCAAATGGTTTACTAACTAGATTAAAGTGATCTAATATTTAATACTGCAAATATAATGTGTGTGAGTGTGTGTGCAGTGGAACTAGAGGTTTGTTTAAGCCTTTACCAATTAACACCGAGGTGATGAATAAAGTGGCTCTGTGTGTGTGTGTGTGTGTGTGTGTGTGTGTGTGTGTGTGTGTGTGTGTGTGTGTGTGTGTGTGTGTGTGTGTGTGTGTGTGTGTGGAGGGGGGTGCTGTGTTGAGTTGCCCATCAGGGACAGGGTTGGCCAATTCCTCCCACCAATAGTAATAAAGAGTGCAGACACACATTGAAGCTGTCAAGCTGTGATCAGTCACAGCTGGTTCACACAAAAGCATCACATGTTCTGGACAATAAACTGCTGCATTTGCATGGAAACGGAGCGCAGAGGCTGGAACAGAATGGACACACACACACACACACACACACACACACACACACACACACACACACACACACACACACACACACACACACACACACACACACACACACACACACACACACACACACACACACACACACACATGGTGAAATCTCACAGTACATTTCATAAATTGTTTCAAATAGCTCTACAAATATGTGAATATTACAGTATAAACATGTTTTAGAGCATTTAGCCCATATTTTACTGTTCATGTGCAGAGATGAATAAAACTCCAGGTTATCACAACTGGAATTACATTCTTGTAGGTCAGTCATCATTGTGATCCGTCATTTCTGTTTTTGAGAGAATTAAACAAACGAGATAAAAAAGTTTGACAAAAACTCCAACATATGCTTGGATGTCTGGGTTTAGCAGAATCATCCAGTTTCTGTGTATCAAGGTGGAGTTCAGGCTCTATTATCTATCTATCTATCTATCTATCTGTCTGTCTGTCTGTCTGTCTGTCTGTCTGTCTGTCTGTCTGTCTGTCTGTCTGTCTGTCTGTCTGTCTGTCTGTCTGTCTGTCCGTCCGTCCGTCCGTCCGTCCGTCCGTCCGTCCGTCCGTCCGTCCGTCCGTCCGTCCGTCCGTCCGTCCGTCCGTCCGTCCGTCCATCTATCTATCTATCTGTCTGTCTGTCTACCTGTCTGTCTGTCTGTCTGTCTGTCTATCTATCTATCTATCTATCTATCTATCTATCTATCTATCTATCTATCTATCTATCTATCTATCTATCTATCTATCTATCTATCTATCTATCCATCCATCCATCCATCCATCCATCCATCCATCCATCCATCCATCCATCCATCCATCCATCCATCCATCCATCCATCCATCGATTTCTTTCCAAATGTTAGCAACAACATTTTGATGGTTGGAAAGTATTTTCAGTTTTTTTTTTTTTTTTTTTTTTTACAAAATCATCTTTATTGTTTAACTTCAATTTTGAAAATATTGAAAACTTTTTCTAACTTTTGCAGGAACTCCACACTACTTGCAGGAAACATCTCTGTCTCATCATTGTCTAAAAATAAAGGAAAGATACAAGATCACGGCCCGACTCATTGGTCAACGCTGTGAGAATTATCCTTCAGTCTCTGTCTCTTAGTACTGGTGTCACCTCAAATGGTTGGGCTGCATACCACATGGGCCCCTGAGCAGTAGATACCAGGCTGGTCCCAACCTTCTTCCATGTTACTCCCTTTTTCTTTTCTGCAAGAAAGATGCACATTCAGCAGCTCCAACAGCATTCACACTACATTTTCTTTGGGAAATGCAAATTCGAATTATTTATATAGCCAACCCCGAGCAAACCTCTGTCATATTGTACTTATGACACTTCTGCATTGTCCTTTACTTTCAGATCAGGAAGTTACGTCCACTTTTACATTACATTTCATTTATCTGACGCTTTTATCCAAAGTGACTCAAAATAAGTGCATTTCAACCATGAGGGTACAAAACCAGAACAACAGGAATCAAGAAAATACAATTTCTTCCAGAAAGCCAAACTACAAAGTTCTATCAGTAAGTTCCATGTTAAGATACTAAAGTTGTACTGTTCAAGGTGAAGTCTGAAGAGGTGTGTTTTTAGTTTGTGGTGGAAGATGTTCAGAGTTTCTGCTGTCCTGATGTCGGTGGAGCTCATTCTACCATTTAGGAGTCAGGACAGCAAACAGTCAGGATTTTGTAGAGAGTTTAACTCAGTGAGGAGCAACAAGCTGATTGGTAGAAGCAGAGCGGAGGGAGGGGCTGGGATGTAAGGTTGGACCATGTCCTGGATGTAGAGGAGGAGGAGGAGGAGGAAGAAGAGGAGGAGCGGAGTAGTGTGAGTGAATTTCAGGAGGTTAAAGACCAGTCGAGCTGCTGTATTCTGGATGAGCTGCAGAGGTCAGATGGTACTAACAGGTAGACCTGCCAGGAGGGAGTTACAGTAGTGTTGTGTTAGGTGAATATTCATGCATACAAGCAGTCTAAAATATGTGTGTGTGTGTGTGTGTGTGTGTGTGTGTGTGTGTGTGTGTGTGTGTGTGTGTGTGTGTGTGTGTGTGTGTGTGTGTGTGTGTGTGTGTGTGAGCCTGCCTCCTGTCTGCAGACGGAGCTTGTTGCTGTTGTAATCTAATTATAGGAACACAAGCAATTTGTTAGACATTTCTCATAATATAGCAGTTTCCCAATAAGCTGTTTTGGTTAAACTGCTATGAGCTCGGGAATAAATCTGTCTGGTTTGGAAATTACTTGTGTTTTAGTGTGTGTGTGTGTGTGTGTGTGTGTGTGTGTGTGTGTGTGTGTGTGTGTGTGTGTGTGTGTGTGTGTGTGTGTGTGTGTGTGTGTGTGTGTGTGTGTGAGTCATTGGAGCCTCACTGGTCCAACATGTATGCTTGGTGATATGCTTGTTTTAGAGGAGAGATGTCAGGCTGGCATGCTGGATCAACCCAATCACTAATATCTGAACTACCTCTGAACACAAGATTCACAACGGTGGCCTCAACTCAAAGTAGAAGGTTGGTGTCCATCAGCTGTCACGGCACCAGTGGGATTGGTGGCCTGCAGCTGGAGGATCATCGCTCCTCTCTTCTCTTATGTCTACGATGGTGAAGGGAACCAGTTACTGGATGATATTAGGAGGTAAAGAGGTGTCAGGGTCCTCACAGCTGCAACAACGGACTTAATCCAGCACAGTCAGCTACTGTTTGGCCTTTTAAATCCAAAATACGTACTACCATGAATTTAACAAGTGTTAAAATGATACGTCCAATTAACAAACAACTACTCAAAACCAGAGACCTTGAAGGACACATAACTACTTTACAGATCCTGCTAACAACACCACAATGTGACGTGAACGCCGGCTCCCCCAAGACGAGTCTCTGCAGTCCACACAGATGAGTTACCAGCAACGGTAGACAGAGACGCCGCTTCAGTGAAACTGTCCAAACAACAGCAAAAATAACTATCAGAAACATAAAGGATCAGTTCATGTAACCATAACCAAGTTAAAACTAGTCTGTTGACCAGTTTGTTGCACTGGTTTTCTGAACTCACCAACAAGCCAGGTAACCCAAAGAGAGCGACACTCATCTGAACCGGCTTCATGATACAGAACCGGGTACTGATAATATTTGTGTTCATGTCACGGTATTATTGCAGTGACCATCGTTTCACAGAAGAATACTGACGTGATTTGGGCTGAAACAAATCCGAAAATGATATATTTTGTTTATACTAGTTAACAAAGAT
Source organism: Brachyistius frenatus (assembly GCF_029030835.1). Taxonomy (NCBI): domain Eukaryota; kingdom Metazoa; phylum Chordata; class Actinopteri; family Embiotocidae; genus Brachyistius; species Brachyistius frenatus. Next base: position 176,308 of record NW_027210975.1, read on the forward strand.
TTTGTCCCACACAAAAAACAATATTGCTTATTTAGTTTTTCTGGATCCAAATGTGTTTTCAGAATTTCTCTGTCAGTCGTATTTTGGGGAATTTTCTGAAGCCAAATATACAACGTAGGCAAAAGCTTTATGTATAAGCTTGTACGCATTTTAAATGGAGCAACAGCCTTATTTCTAAGTAAGTAATATACACTGTGTCGCTTAAAACACGGCTGATAGAAAACCTCTAAAAACACATTCAACTATACTACAACCCAAGTTCCAAAAAAGTTGGGACGGTGTGTAAAATATAAATAAAAACAGAATGCAACAATTTACAAAACATGTAAACCCATATTTTAATAAAAAATAGACCAAAGACAACATATCAAATGTTGAAACAGAGAAACTTTATTGTTTCATGTAAAATATGTGCTTATTTTGAATTTGATGGCAGCAACACGTCTATAAAGTTGGGACAGGTTCATGTTCACCGCTGTGTTGCATCATCTCTTCTTTTAACAACACTGTCATCAAATTCAAAGTAAGCAGACATTTTTCATAAAACAATAAAATGTCTCAGTTTCAACATTTGATATGTTGCCTTTGATCTATTTTCAATTAAATATGGGTTTACATGATTTACAAATCATTGCATTATGTTATTATTTACATTTTACAGAGAGTCCCAAATTATTTGGAAACGATCTTGTACAACGCCCAAAAATGCCAGACGGGGCAGAATTTAATTTATTTATTTATTTTTTTTATTATATGTGTTTGACACCTTTTATGGAAGTATTGAGATGAGCAGCAGAAGCTGAGCAGCAGACAGGAGGCCAGCGAGCCGCCTCGGGCCAGAAGCTAATGAACAGGGAGCAGCTCCCAGCGCTGCCAGTACAGGGATGACTGTCGTCCATATGGGCACAGTGGTCAAGGGTGGAGGAGAGCAGGATGGGGTTAATGAGGAAATGGTTGGTGGGAGGTGGGGTAACAGTTCCCAGACACACACTCACAAAGACACACACACGTCCAGTCTGCACACACCACGCTGTGTCCTGATGTGACTAAAGGTGCTCCTCAGACCTGGAGGGCTGCCGCAGGTTCAGCGATGGATGTGATGGTTAAACCAGAGCTACAGGCTTCAACACATTCAACGAGCAGGGATATGTACTGCATGCACAACAGCTGCTGGGGGGAATGCAATGAATTAGCATGCTGGAGTCAGCAGTGCCTCGGGGATGATGAACAGTGTCTAAAATCGGCACGTTTTCAGCCGTCTCAAGGTCCCTCAATGGAAATTTAAAAATGGAATTTATTTTTCTTTGCATTTATCTGAGGTGTGAAACTTGTCAAAAAATATGCCTTTGAAAATAACAACAAACACTAAAGTTATACTTATTAAGTTTTCTTTATGAATCTTTATTTTCATATTGTTTGGTATTTCTCCAAAAATAGTCAATAAATGTACATCGATCGGCTCCAGCATTAAATCCAAGAGAATAACACAGATCACCTGTCGGTGGGAGACTTCGATCAGGCGGCAAGCCAACAGTCAGTTCTGATGAGTTGATGAGTTGGAAGCAGGACAGACGGGCGAGTGTGAGGACCTGTAAACCGATATCACGGCAAAACGTAAAATAGTCACGCTTCACGCTGTCTAGGCGTGACAGTTACACGTTTTCCTGAAGTGCACGAAAATTAAACCTACTGCTTCAGTTTAGCCATGTGACTTCCAGGAAAAAGAAACTTAAAGCTAAAACATGTGGCAGTGGTTCGTAAATAAAGAAAAAGAACACGGTTGGTGTTACGAGATGAAAAAAACAACAACTCAAGAACCTCCTGGATTCGAACCTGTGCCTCCTGTATGGCACCAGGCCGCCCCTGCAACCTCCACTGAAAAATGTACTCGGTCACACGTTCCTCCCTGACGGGAGATTTAAGTGTTTAAGTTTCACGCTGACAAAACGTAAAACTGTCACATTTTTCTGTAGAGGACAGGCGTGTCTATTTTACGCTTTGCCGCTGAGACCTGAGCAACTTTAAGGAGGGTCCCACTGTGATGGCTGGAGGACTCGGTCCAAACTGCAGGTGATGTGGGCGGTTCAGGTTTGAACATATCCTCGTCAGTTCAGTTCGAGCAGCACCAAGATCCTCAACAGCTTCTCTGTCCACTTCTTAGACGTCCTCACGTCTGCTGCTGAGAGATTCTGGCTGTCAGCAGCAATCATACAGTGATCTCAGGTGTCCTTCTCTCTGACTGAGGATTTTATCAGCTGACAGTATTCAAAGAGCTCGTGGAGATTCTCTTTTTAAGAAAAGAAAAGTGTGTACTGCACACAGCGTGCACGAGGCCTCGTGCTCGTCGGTCTGCGGTCGAATGCGAACAGCGACCTCACAGGGAAGATCAAAGTTTTGAGAGGAGGGTAGCAGAGCTGCAGACTCACCGTCACCTCTTTACACCAGCAGCTGTAAGAACAGATACCTCCACACTACAGCTGGAAACCTGCCGCAAGACGTGCCAAACTAAACTACTTCATCATCACACGCCGATCATCAGCCAGCGTCTACATGCACATCCACCAGAGTACGGGCCGGGATCATCTAACAGGATCACATGTGGCCTGCCCAAAACTCAGCCGAAGGTGATTCATCAGTGTCGTCATCAGGCGCTGAGTGTGGATGGGTTCATTAGCAGCAAATTAGTGCGAGGAATCCTGGCGAAGCCCTGAAATGATGTGGAAAGACAAGCGCTGATGAGATTAATGATAAATACATTAGCCATGTGCTAGCAGAGTCCCGGGGAGATTGATGGTGTTAGCATTCGTCACATGCTAGCATGTAACGTTGCTGGGCTGACGGATGGACAGACACCTTAGCTGCACTGTGTTAGCAACATTAGCAAAAAAGTTCACGAAAGGAGTCTTTGAATAGGAACTGTCGAGATGTTCGAAATGTCGGCGTCCTCTCCTCGGCTCTGTTCATCCTCTCCAGAAATGGAGGAGAAAAGAGGGGACGCGCTCGTGTTTCACAGACCACAGGCTTCGTTGCTGTCATTGGCAGAGAGAGGAATGAAATGCTAACAAAGACCCTCTGCTTCACGTAGTGCGAGGAGCTGCCCCGGGCCTCGAGCATCTGCTACCAAGATGGATCCAGTGAAAGCAAAAGGAAGGAGGGGCGGAGGCCAGCAGTGACAGGGAGAGCATCCACCCATGTACACAGATGGAGGGGAAACTGGAGAAACCAAGACGTACGAATGATGACATCTTATCGTCTTTATCAGAAACTCGCGTTCCAAACAACGGGCTTGTTCTACGTCGTACGAGCTGCTTTTTAAGTTGGTCCACGGAGACCAAAAGCACTTTGCACCATGCGTGAAGCACAGAGAAGCTTTCACCTTCATGTTACAAATCTTGTCACTCAATCATCAGTTTCTGAGTCACATGTTTTTGTGAGCGCTGGTCATCAGCACCACGTTTTGGGTCAAACTCTGTAAACGGTCATCAGAGACCCTTGAAACGCTTCAGAAAGTCTCCCGGCGATGAAGCGACGAGCCGGACGACGAGTTCTGAGTGACGTTCAAGGTTTCAAGAGGGGGCGGAGCTTCACCGTCCCAGACCGAAGAAGGGTCGTCAGGTCAGGAGACACCAGCTGGGTTTCAGAGTCCGACCGTCAACACGAGTTCTGCTGAGACCTTCTGAGGCGTCTGAGGGGAAAACGTTCGCTGCAGACCACCTGAACTGTGTCGCCATGGCAACAGGCTTCTCCAACACGGCAATGCGTCCCAATGCTGCTTCTGTGTTCCCCAAACATTTGTTTGCAATAAAAATCGCAGGCACACCAAGACCAGAAAAAAACGTGTTTGACTCTGATCTGATTTTGATCAAGCGAAAAAAACTTGGAGCGCTTACTCACACAGGTCGCTGCTTCTCTCTGCTGCGTGCACGTCACGGTGCTGCGCGTCCTTCATGCACAACAGCAGCAGTCTCTGAACTTATTGATCCACCTTTGAAATAAAAGTGTATTACGTGTCTCCAGAAGAAGTTTTCCAGGCAGTAATGGAAGCTTCGGTCCTAAGCAGTAAAGTTTGAAGCTGCAGCAAATAGCTTGCACAGTAATCATAGTTGAGGCTGTGGTGAAATCACAGGAGCAGCAGGAGGGTGATAGCCTCTCTGCCTTCATCTCTTTCTATTTCCAAGGCAGCAGTGTGTCATACCTCAGCACACAGGCACACAGCCGGGAAATTAGGAGCGAGACGCTGATAGCTCCTGCTAATGTTACAGGCCGAGAGGTTACCGACAACAAAGACTCTGAACACGCTACTGCTGCCTTCCTGCGTCGCTGCAGTACATATAGATTTAAGAGCTCTTTAGAGAGTTATTCTCCATAAATCTCAATGTGTCAGACGTGTGCGCAGACACACACCGACACACACCGCCACCAACCGGCGGCAGCACTGAGTGCGGAAGAGGAGGAGGAGGAGGAGGAGGAGGAGGAGCGGAGGGAAGTGAGGGCGGTTAGCGGAGAGGTTGTCGTCAGCGTAATGGTCAAGTCGTCGTGACACTCTGTCTCTGGCCCATTAGCTTCTGTGGTCAGATTCAATTTCAGCCAGTACGACAGCGGGCCGCGCTGTCATTAGCTGACAGATATGCCTCGCTGCTGCAGACTTCGGGGGTCTGGCCAAATTTTAAGGCCAATTGACTTTTAATATGAATCACGCTGGGATGCCGAGGACTCATCCCATCGCTGGAAATTAACACCCTGGAGGACACACACTCTTACAAAAAGGCACATGTGATGCACACACACACACACACACACACACACACACACACACACACACACACACACACACACACACACACACACACACACACACGCGTACTGACTTCCAAACAGTTATTAATGGCTTGACTGAGTACTGTGATTGTTTTCTCTGCAACTAGACAAGCATCATGTGGTGCAGACGATGACACGTGTGGTTTAGTGTACAGTAAAGTCAGGCCTTTCCATTTAAGGCTGTCAGCCCTGCTCTTCTGTTCTCACTGGACTTTCTGTCGGTTGCTCCTCATCAGCACTTCTAACCGCACCGTCCTCCATTTGTCTTTCCTCTCACAGGCCAGTTCTTGTTCTCTCATCTGGTGCTCCTTTCTTAAATCACAGTATTTCTGTCCATTCACTCAGCAAATGTAGTTATTAGTACCAGATACCAGGACCTAAAGACCTCATTCAGCACTATCTTCTTTTGTTGTTGTTGTCAATTTCATGACGTGTTCTTAAACCACAGATGTTTTTGCACCAGTTTTCTTATATTGATGAATCTGTATGTTCAGTGAAGTAAAAACGGGAGCTTGAAACTTGCACAGGGTTTGAGTGTGTGTGTGTGTGTGTGTGTGTGTGTGTGTGTGTGTGTGTGTGTGTGTGTGTGTGTGTGTGTGTGTGTGTGTGTGTGTGTGTGTGTGTGTGTGTGTGTGTGTTAAATTTAGAGCATTGCCAGTGAGAAGTCCTGACTGCGAGTGGAAAAAGTCAAATGTCACCCGTGGAGCTCAGCTCCTGATTTAAAGCTGCATGTTTGGGCTGGTGAGGGAATTAGAGCTCGTTCTCCTTATGATCCTCCACCAGCTGACATCAGACACCCTTCAGCGACTGCTTTCATTTGAGTCCTGGGTGCGTGTTGAACATGGTTCTGGTCTGTCCGGCTGCAGCTTTACAACGAGCCTGAAAACACCTGACTGCTGAGTTACTGTGACGTTACATTTGATGTGGCATCCCAAACGTATTACTGCTGACTTTGTTAGCAGTTATTTTGTTTGGGTTGTTTTGTCCAGAGTACATCTTTGCTAATCCACAATTTTTTTGATGATTTGTGATCTGCTGATTTTGTATGTATGGGCCGATCCCAACGCCCCCCCCTCACAGACTCACCGACTTTGAGGTGTCCCTGGTAAGTCCCGGAGGGTTTGGGGCTGTCCCACTGTCAGATCATCGAGTCCATGAGGGCTCTCTGGAGAGTCCTTTAAGCACCCTTTCCATAAGTCCATATTTCTGCAGAGTTAGATGAAGAGAATTACCCAGAGTTCATAGCAAAATTGGTGACTGTTAAACGTGGTTGTAAACCAACAAAATGTAAACAAACCCAGTATGGCTGCTGCTGCTGGTGTCGTTATGTACTGTGTGTGAAGTTGTTTGTATTTTACATCAAACGTCTTCATTGGATTTATGCATGTTCATGACTTTACTGAGTTTAGGTAATTTGTTCAAATGTAGAAACATTAAACACAGCTTTTGGCTAATCTTCCACTCAGATGCACTCTGAGGGATCCTGTGATGAAATGAACAATATTTATATGGAGGTCCTTGCACCCTGATTGTTGAACCCAGATCACCAGTGAGCAAAACATGATGTGCATATTTGTACGCTAGAAATGATGTGTAAGTTAATCTATTTGCAGCAATAAATACCCTTTCAGCCTGATGTTTAGTGAAGAAACTAACAAAATATACGCTAATGCTGACCGGCCATACACCGATGTCTTCGTGCAACCGCTTCCTCGTCAGGCTGTGCTACTCTGCTATAACTCAACCTGCTCAACTCATCCTCAACAATGTGGACTGTGCAGCTGGAAATAGTCCCAACATGAATTCTGAGTCATATATTTGCATGCGTTAGCACTGCATTCATTAGGCCTGATGCGTGTTTGGCACTGTAATGTTGTGCATACTCAGCAGTCCCGGGCACCTGTGGTTTGTAAAAGTTTTGATCTGATCCTCCCGTCCGACTGATCCGATGAAGAGACGCGTCAGCGTTGTATCTGAAAAATCAAACCAAACCTACAGTGACTCATGATGGATCCTTGATTAGCTCCTCAGCATGAAATCACAAATCACAGTCGACATTGTTTCCCGGCTTGCTTGTATGTCCTTGTAGCAAAGTTGGTGCTACCGGGTCTCTCCTGGACACAGATGACACGCTCAGTCGTACGTTCAGGTGTAAAATGCCTTTATTTGCCCGGCCCATACACCGATGTCTTCGTGCAACCGCTTCCTCCTCTTCCTCCTTCTCCCTGCTCCACTTTATTAGGGGAGAGCTCATCAGTCCACATCCAGCTCAGCTGTGCTCATCAGTTTGTATTCGGCTCAGCTGTGCTCATTACACCTGCCCGGCACCGTTCCCTGAACCACTCCTCCCACTCTCCACCCCCTGCAGCTGAGCTAACCACACCCCGCCACCACAGTCCTCTAATCCCATCTAAGCCTTCCTGTAAAAGATTCACGTTCCACTTTTATTTCTCACCATTTGCACCTGTTTAGCTGCAATGTCATTCAGTGGATCCATGTTTGACCTGCATGGAGATCTCTGAGCCAGGTGTAAACGACTTTTTACACGTCTGTTTCCATGTGTTTACGTGTGTGCGTGGAGCTCTTTGTGAATCACGACCGCAGGTGCGACTCGGTAAGATTACAATCACAAGTCCCTTTAAACTAAGGGACCATTTGTTTCTGGTCCATTTGTGCGTTAATAAATATGTCAGGCCCAATTAAAGTCAGTCCATCCACTGGTCTGTGCGAGCGCTTCTCCTTCCTGTCTGCTACTGACGTGTGAACTACATTTCTTGGCAGTGACACCGTCGGCGTGTGTGGCCTTCTACTGGTTTCCTCACGATCCCGTGTTGCTGTTGAGAGGCCGAGCCGCGGGGAACGGTCGCCGTGGAAGCGCTGGAATCTCTGCCCGAAGACTTTTAATCCCAGCTCGTAAAAGGGAGTGACAGCGAAGATATATTTGGACGTGAATAAGGCCAGACAAATGTTCCCGACCCCCACGGCCTGAGGTTAATGTGTTGACAAAGCGGTTGGCTCATTTTTACTTCAAGCCTTTGTGACAAGAGTGAATCAGAGAAGCATCCTTCGCGTCATGTGTTGAAAGAGTTAAATGTTGTTGGTCTTAATTGACTGTAATGATGTTGTCTTCTTGATGACGGTAGTTCCACAGTAGTAAATGTGTGTGTTCAGCCTGTGGACGGAGGTGTTGTGGTTCATGAAGGAGTGAGTTAGCAGATGGTTACAGCACCACTATTTACATACAGAACAAACAGTTATAAGTTATCAAAAAATATATGTTTATTCATTTGAACCTTCTGAAGTGGGCAAACTAAGCCTGACAACAACACCTACAAATGCTTCCTCCTTTTACTTTCTCAGACGTTCTCCTTGTGTGTGCAGTAAAAATGTTATTTTCCAATCTGTCTCGGCCATTAAGCTGAACCATCAATACCAAAATCCTGCACCTGTTCCAGGGACACAAGACGGGATAAACTTTCCCTGACTGCAGCGGCTCGAGCTGGCCGGAGGCACGGATCACTGTAGCTATTGTAACGTGACAGTATCTGCATGGTATGCACAAAGGGTTAACACCAGGCCAGGTGTCAGATCATGTTTAAGTCCAAATGTCAACTCCTGAAACACTCACAATAAGTTGTGAGAAAAACGCACCAAAGCAAACCTATCCCATTATATATATATATATATATATATATATATATATATATATATATATATATATATATATATATGACATAAAAATACTTTCCTCGGTGTAAAAACAGGACTGAAGGGGATATTTAACAAAGATAAAGTGTAGCTGAATAAAACAGATATCGGTGCAAACAGCTGTGTGTATTGTGACGCCTGTATCCAAGCATGCAGCATGTTCAGAGGTGAGTAGTAAAATAATAAACTTTACTTGTGTAACACCTTTCATACATGAAATGCAGCTCAAAGTGCTTAACAGCAAGATAATTACATGTAGTGTTTCACATAAAAACAGATATAAAGGAACATTTAAAAGTATAGAAATATTTTTTAATAAAATGCATAAAGCAGATGAAATGCATAAAATTATACAGAATTAAAATATAAAATAAGGAAATATGCATTTTAAAGGCGCAGTAGCTCAAAGTGCAAGAGAACCTAAGGAGTAGCTCGTTAAAGGATAAAGTAAAGAGATATGTTTTGAGATTCATTTTTAAAAGTATTTACTGAGCTAAAAGTGAGTAAATCTTTTTTGACTTGCTGGTGTAGCCCCAGATGTCTACGAGAGAGAACGTATTGTTGGGGCTGGACGGTAGACGGGTCTGGTTCAGAGGTGTACACAAGTACCATGATTGTTTTTCAGGGTGAGCATACATGTGTCTGTTGGTGTACTTGTGTTGGTATGTGTAACTATGCTCACAGGCACCAGTCCAGGTCCACGATGGTCTTAATATATTTACATTTAGCAAAACGAGGAGGTACCAAAGTTTTCTGGTAATTTGGATAGAGTGGACTCTCCTAATCTGGAAGAATGGATTGAACCATATTCAATTGAAACCCACTAAAAAAGAGAAGGCTAATGGTGTGTATAACCCTTTAAAATGGGCGGCCCGTATAGAAGAAAAATATCTTCCTGAACAGATGAGGGAGACTGTTCATGGTATATTTGCAATTCTGAGAGACGTTCAAGCTGGTCACACTCGCCAATTTCCCTTCAGCGCAGGTTTTTTAACTGTAAACAACATCATGGAGAATTATTGTTAGATTATTCGCATGCCCTGATGTCCTTGATGGATCAGATTGTAGAATCAGACAAGCAAGAGACCCGCGTGACCAGATTTTTGAGGGCGTCAGGGATGCGAGTCTGAGTATAAGATTGACAGACAAAGTTTGTCTGAATCCCCAGTTGACACTTCAAGATGTACGTATGGAGGCTGTTCAGTGGACAACACGGTGTGAAGGCAGTCATTTAAACAAATGGAGAGCCACTCATTTTTTTCCAATGAAGCACTGGCACAAGGCAGTTAGTCGGTTGACAATACATCAAGTTAAACTGTGTTGAAAGTCCTTATTGAAGCTCAGTAGAGGCAGTTAGACTTGCTGATGAAAACATTGCAATCCTCAAAACAGGAATTCGAGGCGCAGCCCTTCCTAAAACATCTCGGTCTAAATGTTCAAGTCGCGAAAGATCCAGATCACCCTCAGATGCAGCAAAAGAAAATGCAGAGCCCTGGTGTACTGGTCATGAATAAGAGGGATCTACTGTGTATATCTTTCAATTCGCAAAAGGTGAAGCTGATATAGATGCAAGCCATGCAAGGTTGGGGGTAGTACTCTCCAGGAACATGGAGGAAAGCTCAGGCCTATTGCTGTGCTAGTAGGGCGCTCAGACCTGCAGAGAGGAACATGCTGAATCATAGCTCTATGAAGCTGGAGTTTCTTGCCCTTAAAGGGACAGTGTCCTTAAAGTTCAGGGAGTATTTGTTCGGGGGTTCCTGCACAGTGTACACTTCGTCGCAGTTCCCAGCACTTCATTCCAGCATTCTTTCTTGTCAGTGAGTTTTCTAAGTGTAAGACTTGTCCCTGTTTATGTCTGGATCTGTTTCTGCCTGCACCTCGTCTGTACCTCTGCTGTGTCCATTGACTCTCTGGTTTTGGACCTATTGGAACGAACCTGTGGCTCTGATCTTGGTTTCCCCTTTTGATACCTCTGTTGTGACTTTTCTGAGTTTTTCAGTAAAGATCATTGAACTGATCTGCCTGTCTGTGAGTCGTGCGTTTGAGTCCTAACTCTGTACATTAAACCCAGATACAGCAAAACTTGGTGCAGTTGAACAACGATGGGCAGCCCAGCTAGTTCCATTCAACCTTCCCTCGAAGTAACGTCAAGGGGCTTGAAATGGGAATGCAGACTCTTTGTCTCGCCAATACCGGGGGGGGGGGGGGGGTCAATGTAGCCGAGGCCTCAGAGGAGGAAGAAGAAAGCCCATACCATCCTCAGAGGAGCGGTCAGTGTGAGCAGTTTAATCGTACAGTGCATCATTTACTGTGCACCAAACAAGGTAGAGGCCGAGGCACCTTCTTCAACTAACCTATGCATACAACACGACAGTACATCAGTCAAGCGGCATATCTCCCTACTTCTTGACGTTTGGGCTGGAGTTGCCAATAGAGACATCACAGAGACCAGGAGCAGGAGGGTCAAGTAAGAGACCCATCCTGAAGTGAAAGAGACGTTGTGTTTGTTTGGAACCGTGAGGTTCAACGCTGGAATGAAATCCAGGAGTTCTGGAGACCATGAGAAAATGTTCTTTTACCTCCAAGAAGGGCTGACATTCAGATCCGATGGTGCGGAGTGAGCACCAGAGGCGGGTTTTTCCCAAAGGCTGAGGTGGCTGTTGGAGAAGAAGAGGATGAAATGGAAACAGGAGAGTCTTCAGGGGTAGTGGAGCGCCTCCGAGAGTCAAATCGTATCACTGCAGTCAAACACATTAAGTCTGATCGGCTACCACAAGCTGTAAAGGAAAATCCTGATGCAACCGTACAGTAAATTCAGTAGTCTCAGTGGTTACTGATTATGGATGGAGACGTTTTCCCAGTGCTTTATTGTATTCTAGAATCAATATATTGTTGCAGCATCAATACATTTTTAGGTGGTGATATGTGGCAGGAGGCACCGAAGGTATTACGCTACCTGCAGTGGGAACGCAAGTTATGACTCTTGGTTCAGGCCAGTGGAGTGAAGGAGGTGCACACCTGGAAAACTGGTAGGCATAAGTTTGTGTTTTATATGTACTCTAATGATTTATATCATCCAGTATGTGATGATTGTTGTGTGTATGAATTCCAGACCTGCATCCCTGCTGTGCTTGAGGCAGCTGGTCCTCAACAACACACCAGGTATTTTAGAATTGAACCCTCAGAACCCAATGGACCTAAATTCCATCCAAATTCCCACCCCTTCTTCTCACTTAAAATGTGCATTGAGTATTGATCACATTGGGATACAGCTCATATCCTATGAAGCTGCACAGCTTGAGCTTTCCAATAATGTCAGTGCCTGACATTTCCAAGAATGTCAGTGTGTGACAGAACATTACAGAGAAAATCGACTTTGAAGTTGCATGTACAGTCTGCATGTAGCTCTGCGTCCATCTCCACACTACTGAATAATTCCCAAAGTCCAGATCGCTTCACAACGTACCAAATATCAAAATAAAGAGGTGAACTGATCCATTTCTGATGATACCCATTGTTTCGCTGTACAACAAAGCTTTTTCAGCTAAACCAGTTTTGAAATCACTGCTGACTTCTGCATCGTCTCCAACATAGTGCTGACATGACATCTCATTTTACCTTCCAAAACAATAAATTAAGATTACTTGAAAAAGATGTGGAATATTGATGGTGTGCTGATTTGAACGGATTTTGCTTCAAATCTATTAAAAACATTGTCATTATTTTTGGTTAAATGTCATCCAGCAGCTTTTGAAAATATATTTCCTTTTGAAAGAATTTTTAAGGGACAGAATACCCCCCCCCCAAAAAAAAAAAAAAAATCATAGATTTTTGTTTGGGCCTCGCACAAAATGTTGAAAATGAGAAGTAAACGGCATCTAAGAGTGTAGATGTGTCCACAGCAACACGACAGAATCTGAGATCTGTGCAGCTGTGGGTTTATCACAGGTTAATGGAGGTCAGATCCTGAGCGTGACGTCACAGTGGGGGTTGTTGGGATAGTGAGTGCTTGTACTGTTTGTGTGTGTGTACTGTATTGTAGTGGGTGTTGGGCTGCAGGCTTCAGCTCAGATATCCATCTGTGTGTTTGATCCGCTGGAGGCTGTGACCTCACGTGTGCGTCTGTGTGTGTTTCTAATTTAATTGTCTTCATTTTCATTCTGTTAAGGAAAAGTTGTTGACTTCAACAAATACTAAAGTTTCTGAAAATGTGTCAATGAACTTTAAAGCAGCAAAATAATGAAGAAAGTGAGAAGACAGAAACAGTCTGAGAAGAAAGATGAATGGAAAAGTGTAAAATGTGAGAATAGGCTTCAGAGAGGTGTGTGAGCAGCTCAGCAGCTGGATGGATGGATAGGTTTGCAGTAGTAGTGATGAGAAACATAACAAAGGCCATAAAACCTATCCCTGTTCTGACATCATCATCTGTGCTCAGAGAGACTCCACTTCCTACCGGAGGCTCCTCTTCACAGCAGCTGTGGTGCAGAAGCTCACCCAGCGACGAGGTTTCCTAAAGTCAGGAGGGAAACTGGTCAAAATATTTTCCATATCCTGTAGCCTCAGTTACTCCATCTTTAAAAGGGAAGGAGATTCTGCTGCACCACAGTTCATAAATAACTGCACAAGCAAATGTAATTCTGACAGAATGCAAAGGAAGCCGTGCACACATTAGACAGTTAACGTTTATTGTGATATTATGATGTATGTAGGAGCAAAGGCTTCCCACGCAAATCCACTCGGATCCACTCTGTCCTTAATTTCACACCACAGTCCGCTGAAGGAATGATGACAAAATGTCCTGATTTTACAGAAATCTCTTCACTCTAAACTCAAATATGTTCTCACAAAGACAGACGCACATTCACACACACACACACACACACTCAGGCGTGTGCGTGCTTTCTCTGCAGGCAGTGAATGATGTACTGGTTAAATGAGCAGCTTTATCAGAGCGGTGGCTTCATGTCATCAATATCCTCTTATATAAATGTCAGCCGGGCCGTTTTACTCACAGCTATTTCCCACACTGCTGATTACATTATTCTCTCAGCTTCATTCTCTCTTTACCTGCACTCCATTAATCCTTCTCGCTGCCTTTCCTCTTTTCTTTTTTCTCCTCTGTGTTTTCACACACACACACACACACACACACACACACACACACACACACACACACACACACACACACACACACACACACACACACACACACACACACACACACACACACACCCCTTCCTGGTCCTGATCCGTCTTGGCCACCCCTCGCCCCCCCCCCCGCCCCCCCTCCCTCAGTGGTGTGTCAATAGCCTGCCTCCATGAAACAAGTCAATTTTCTGCTGCCTTGGCAAGAGAATAAATCTCAGAGCAATCTGAGAAGCCACAGATATTTATTTGCGTGGGTGTGTGTATGTGTGTGTGTGTATAAACGCCTACACATGCACACATCCACACAAACACCGTGCATGTACACATCTGTGTCGAGTGCCCACAGTGTCCATGTTTTTTGGTATGTTTGTTTTCACATGTATGCGTGTGTGTGTGTGTGTGTGTGTGTGTGTGTGTGTGTGTGTGTGTGTGTGTGTGTGTGTGTGTGTGTGTGTGTGTGTGTGTGTGTTTTCTCACACATGAACATATAGACGGCCACACATGCAGGCACACGAACACAGTGCATGTACACAACATGTGTGTGCCTTCGTGTGTGTATGAAACTGATGTGAGCCAAGAAGTCATATTTTCTCTTGCCTGCAGGCACACACACACACACACACACACACACACACACACACACACACACACACACACACACACACACACACACACACACACACACACACACACACACACACGAGAGAGAGAGAGAGAGAGAGAGAGAGAGAGAGCTGACGTTGTGCAGGCCGAGTGATTCGTTATCAGGACTCCATGTGAGGAACGGTCTGCGAGGCCACTTGATTTAAGGGAAAATGTCAGCTGCAAACACACACGCTTACTTACTTAGATACACACCAGATGGAAAAACGTTTCTTTCCAGGATAAGTTGTTCTTAAAGATATAAATATAGTTTCTATAATAATATGAGAACTGTGATTGGAGACGTTTCCTTTTTTCCTTCAAGCTTCTTCATAGAAAGTCCACCACACGTCAAGTTCATGACTGAGATTTGGAAACATGGTGACATCATTAACGGAAGTCCAACGGGTCGAGAGAGATGAGCAGTCAGTCAGACAGCTGATAAAAGATAAAGAAGAAAATGTCCTGCGGTCTGCAGTAATGATGAGACTGATGAGGAGGATCAGATGTGACACAGATGATCATAATAACACTCAATGTGTTTGCATGTAGAAGACCTTCAGTTGAATGTCTGTCCGTCATCGATCTGATGTCAGTGTGTCTGTGTACCGGCCTTTCCTGCAGCCTCTCCATGTCGCCACAGCAGCAACCGTTTCATCCAATCACTGAGAGTCTTGAAGGCTGCGACGCCCGGATTCTCCTGCAACCTCAGGAGTACTCCCATCGATCTGGAGAGGTCAGCGTTGGATGACTGCAGCAGTGAGACGGCGGTCACACGTCGGATGGTCGTGTGCTACAGTCAGCTTTAGCTATGCTTCATCCATTTCAAGTCGAACTGGCCCCAGGCCACCAGGGTGTAAGACTTGATAACTGCACTGGTTAGTTCATTTGAAGACGCCACACTGATCGCTTCACTTGCCAGCGGACACTCGTAATATCAGAACCTTTTGAGTGGGCGTGTTTGGTGTTTTGTATGGGTTGTCTCTGGGTCGTGTCGGCGCAGCCACAGAAGCGCTACTATCTCATGAATGACAGCAGTCGTTGTAAATCTGCGTCACAGTCTCTGGATCTAGCAGGATGCCGCGAGCCATCAAACATAATACACAGATAAGGGAGTATAGAGTGACGAACTGCAACCTCCGACTCGTCCGGTCAGAACAAAAAGTTCTGAGTAACTCGGCTGAAGATATTTTATACAAACCTGATTGAAACGAGCCGATGACAGAAACTAACGAGAAGAGTCGCGTGTTATTATTATTTTCTGTAGACGGTGACAGAGTGAATCTCTGCTTCTGTGGCTGAGCAGAGCAGCACACTGTGTGCGGGGGAGGCGGGGCTTGGTGTGTAGCTGTGTGCACACAGCAGGTGTCTGTTAGACGCCTTCATCAACACGGATATTGACGCATATACTCGGATGATACTCGTACTCATCAAGTCCATTATCCGTTCCAGATAATTATTAAATCGAGACCTTGATTTCGTAATTCATTTGCACAATTTAACTTTTTCTTCTCTATAGCCTCCCTGTGGCTCTGTATTTTCAGGGTGAGTGACAGGTGTTTTGTGTATCCACCTAATCTTCCCTCTGTCTCTGCACACCTGTTCATCATCAGGAATCATCACACCTGCCGTTATTCAGGCCATCTCCACCTCACTATACAGAGTTCCTGCTCTGACAATCTGCCCCTCCCGGATCATCCTACTATCCGCTGTTGGTTAATGACCAGCCCTCGGACACTTGTAATCGTCCAGAAAACCCAGAGTTAAATCTGAGGTTGCCTTAATAAACTCAGATCCTACATCAGAGTTCAGACCTCAGAGGGGAGAGGAGCAGCTAATCAGGAGCTTCCTGTCAAACAGCCATCTGCTTGGATTCTCTGGATTAATGAGGCTCTGCTTTTGTCTGATGCTGCTAAACACCTTGCCTTTAATTAAACATTGATTTTCCTTTAGCACACTTCTCACTGACAAATGGCACGCTGCTCAAGCAATAACAATATTAGTTGTTATTAATGACTGCCAACTACTTTTCAGAAGGGAAAAAAACAGCAGCCTTTCGAGATTATCTCTTGAATGTCGTTAAGTCCTCGCCCAGCAGCCTGTAGTTTAGTACCCAACCTTGGATGTGACACACTATTGACCACAAGTGGCTGGAAAAACAATGATCATTACATTGGCTGACATATAGAAAGAATAATTTCCAGCTGTGCTGTCCTTGCAGTGAACCTCCCAAAGGAAAGGAAAGGAAAGGAAAGGAAAGGAAAGGAAAGGAAAGGAAAGGAAAGGAAAGGAAAGGAAAGGAGACCTTTGACCTTTAACCAATCCTTTATTTGTCCAATTTTTCAATCACAATAAATAAGACCAAGAAGGTTTAACATACTTGCATACCACCCTTGCATGATATTATTCAACTCCACCATCAAAAACCAACAAAATAGATGAATAACAGGTTTGTTGTCATTATTAGAAACTCAAGCAAACAAATCATAAACTACACAACACAAAACATCACCAACACCCCAGATTGAATTAAACTCTTGCAAATCCAATGCCTTTTTACAAAACACCAAAACTTTAAACGGATCCTGTTCCCTTCATTTTGTTTTCTTGACCCAACAAGAAGTTAACCAGACAAATAGACCTGCGCCATGCTGCAGAGTATCTGGGACCAAAAATAAAAACACTGTTCTCAAACATGAATCCTAAACCGCCGAGCCAGCGCTGCAGCAGCATGAAGAGCGGAGCCAGTGTGCCGAGCAGAGATGTTGGAGGGTTTCCTCAGCCTGGCAGAACACACGATGACTTTCAGATCGATGGTCTGTACATGTCTGTTTGTAGCCACCACGCACCGCTCTGGGAGACGAACCTGGCGCCAACACACCGAGACACCTCGACTCCCAGACACCGGTCAGAGATGCTCGGTGAAGGACCTTCACTGTCTTTTTTTGTAGGTCTGGTAGCTCTGGTGTCTTCGTCCTCCTTTTCCTAGAAAACACAGGTGATGTGGCTGGTTGGTTTCCTCCAGACTCTGCTCCCAACGCCATCCTACAAAGACCAGGAAGACATTTCCGTTCTTCTTCCAACAGTCTTTGTAAAAGAACAGATAAGAGCTGTCTCTCCTCCCCTTTAAGACAGTTCTCCAGGCCCGCAGGACCGACTGGTAGAAACAGGAGGTCTGTGATATGTTCACACCAGCCAAGTTCAGTAGAAACATGTTTGTCGTTGAAAAGGTTCTTCGCCCTACGCAGCAGCAGAGATGGCGTCTCAGTCCAGAGTTGCTGCTTGTGTTAGAGGAGACGTCTGAAGTCAAAAGGATGTTCAACGACTGCTGATGTTGATCAGTCCCTGGCCTCCCGCCACCGCTGGTCTACGCCAGTGAAATCCCCCCCAAAAGAAATTCATCAGTCTCTTCTGTATCCACAAGATGAGCATTTCCAAGAGAGACTGTCCTCCACCTGTGGGACAACTGGGGCTGGACTCGCGTCCATTGGGACAAACGGGCGCTGATTCTTTTTCAAGTAGAACTTCCCAACTTTTCTTCTGAAAGTCCTCGCTTCCCAGAAAAAAACACCCAAAATCTTCATCCCTTCTCTGCTCCGATGCCATTCAGCTTCTGAAGTTGGTTCTTTGCTGTTCCACTCTCAGTAAAAGTCCATCACATTTAGACCCATTAACCTTCGCTGAAGCCTGTTCATATAATGTTATATAATGAATTTAAAAAGTTGGGAAGCTGTGTAAAATGTAAATAAAAAAAACCAATGCAATGATTTGCAAATCACATAAACTTATATTTAATAGAAATTAGAACTGTCTTTGGTCTATTTGCAATTAAATATGGGTTTACATAATCTACAAGTCATTGCATTCTGTTTTCATTTACATTTTACACATCGTCCCAACTTTTTTGGATACGGGGTTGTGTAATTTAAAAGAAAAGTACATAGAGCTTAATTTTCTTTTTTATCAAGTTAATGAGGAAA
This sequence comes from Brachyistius frenatus, assembly GCF_029030835.1. Lineage (NCBI taxonomy): Eukaryota > Metazoa > Chordata > Actinopteri > Embiotocidae > Brachyistius > Brachyistius frenatus. Next base: position 194,604 of record NW_027210975.1, read on the forward strand.
TATTCTTCATGGAGATATTTGCAAAGGCAAAATGGTGAAACCAACACAACAGCCAAAATGTTTACTGGTTTTCATATCGGCCACCTTTAACTGACGGCTCCTTTCACTGCAGTGACCCATTCTCCTGCAACTTCCATTCATAGATCAATTCAAAACACTAACACAGTCTCTGCTGGCTGTATCCTAAACCTAACATGACAGATATAACAAATACTGTTTCTTTGAGGAGATTAAAACAGGTACTTTGAAATTGTTTTCTGCTGTTTAGTTTCATGTTGCTCAGGGTCGTGTACAGCACATAAATAAAATCTCCTCGTCTTTCACGTCCTCGTACAAGGAAAAAAATTGAACATTGAAATTGGAGTTACAAGTTTTTCTCATCAAAGTGTCGATTTGTCACAGTGCAGCTGGGAAGGAGGGAGGAGAGGGAGGGCTGCGTGGCACTGCTCACTATTAATGAACACATCAGTCTATTGTCATCAGTCATCAGTAATGAATAAATCACTTTAGTCACACTCCCCAGTCTGCTGGAGCGAGGCTGAGCACATGGCTCCGTCCTGCCCTCCTCCTGCCCTCTGGGCCCCGACGAGGATCACGTTCACTCAGACACGTTCACTTGTATTCTGCATGTACAACCATGATTCCAAAAAAGTTGGGACGGTGTTTAAAATGTAAATAAAAACAGGACGCAATGATTTACAAATCACATAAACCCATATTTAATTGCAAGTAGACCAAAGACAACATATCAAATGATGAAATGGAGAGATGTTATTGTTTTATGAAAAATATCTGCCCATTTTGAATTTGATGGCAGCAACACGTCTCAGAAAAGTTGGAACAGGGTCAACAAAAGACTGGGAAAGTTTTGTAAAGCTAAAAAAACAAACACCTGGTGGAACATCTCACAACTAATCAGGTTAATTGGCAACAGATCAGTAACATGATTGGATATAAAAAGATCATTTCGGAGAGGCAGAGTCTTTCTCAGGTCTGTGAAAGACCGCCTAGAAAAATAGTTCAACAATCTAAGAATAATGTTCCTCAACGTAAAACTACAAAGAATTAGTGGATTTCATCGTCTACGGTTCATAATATCATTAAAAGATTCAGAGAATCTGGAGAAATCTCTGAACACAAGGGACAAGACTGGAAACCAATATTGGATGGTGGTGATCTTCGGGCCCTCAGGCAGCACTGCATTAAAAACACATTATTCTGAAGTGGAAATCACTGCATGGGCTCAGGAACACTTGTGAAAACCATCGTCTGTGAATGCAGTCCAGATCTGTCAGCCATTGAAAACATTTGGAGCATCATGAAATGAAAATAAAACACAGGAAACCCTGAACTGTTGAGCAGCTGAAATCCTATATCAGGCAAGAATGGGACCATATTTCACTTTCAAAACTCCAGAAACTGGTCTCCTCAGTTCCCAAACGTTTACAGAGTGTTGTAAAAAGAAGTGATGCAACACAGTGGTAAACATGACCCTGCCCCAACTTTATAGAGACGTGTTGCTGCCATCAAATTCAAAATTAGCATATATTTTTCATAAAACATTAAAATTTCAACATTTGATATGTTGTATTTGGTCTATTTTCAATTAGATATGGGTATAAAGGATTTGTAAATCATAGCATTCTGTTTTTAATTACATTTTACACAGCGTCCCAACTTTTTTGGAAACAAGGTTGTGGAATTTTTAGGTGGTTTCCTGAAGAGTAAAAGCTGCTGAAATCGGTAAGATGTTTTCAGTTTATTCCTTCAGAGTGGTGCCAAAATTAGACAAATTCTACAGCAGGTTTACAGCACATCTTTAGTGTTCTCCAACTCCAAGCACATACGAGACTGACTACAACGTACACAGAAACTTTTACAAATATGGAAAAACATGCACAAAGTAAAGCTCCAGCAGGAGTGCTCTGTTTTATCCTGCACTCAACAACTACCCTGGTGAGATCTGCAAGTTTACAGAAGATGAACCTTGCAAATGTCTGACTACTGAAATTAATACTATTTTCACCTCTGTGTTTTTACTTGTTTGCATGTTTGCATCCTGTAAAAATATCAGTTAGTTCCTGCTAATCTAATAAATTGATTGAGTCAGATGGAGCTTTAAGGAGCACATTTTACAGAGTTGAGGACATATACTTAGTGGAACGGCAGCTCCACTGATCCGAGGATAATGATAACTAACACCCATTGTCATTGCCTCGTTGTATACTTCCTGCCTGCATGTGTGGTGCTCCTCCTCTGCAGAGCCATCGATCACAGGAAGCACCTCGCTCTGAGTCCTCGGAGGTGCAGCTGTCCTGGTCTCCGCTCCGATCAGCAGCCTCTGCACAACAACACATTCATCACCCCTCCAATCCCTCCTCAGGACACCTCTGCTGTGTGTGTACATGTGTAGTCACAATCCTGTCTGTCAGACAACTCAGATGTTCCAGAGTCCCGCCGGTCTGTGGGTGTTAGCGCTTATTACGAGCTGCCTGCTGCTGTCTCTGTACGTCTGTCTCTGTACGTCTGTCTCTGTATGTCTCTCCACCTCTCCTGGGATTTGTAGTCTGAATCTGAGAAGCTTCAGGTGAGACAGCAACTTGTTAGAAAGCTTCTATCAGTTAATACTCTTATCTCCACGTCACTACAACCAACTACACCTGCGAGGTCTCATCAACCTGAAAGCACCTGTAGGTAGAAGAAACCAATCAGATGGCTTGATTTGTGAGAAGTGGCAGCACCTGCTGCTGCATGATTTTATACAACAAGATTAAGTGATCACTGATATGACCAGAACCATTTTAAAGACTACATTCACCTAAATCTCCCCACGCAGGGACCAACTAACATAAAACAGTGAAATGGGAGTTTTGTTTTGCTGTTAAAAATTAAATGAAGACAACTTACAGTTTTGAGAAATGCACAAAATGCAGTTTTTCCTGTTTAAAGTAAATATTCATGGTGTTGGTCAGTTTGTGAGGACCATCGTTATTAAAATGAACCACCGAACCTCGACCTCATGTTGTGTTTGTGCTCCTTCAGACCCTCTTTAACTGCTCAGCAAAAAAGCCACTGCACTATTTAATAAATAACATGGAAGATGAAATATTTCCTGGTTAATTGATTATTTTTGCTACATTCAGTGGGAATCACTTGAACTGTTTATTAACTTTTAATAAGCTCACAAAAAATATATCCGAAGTAAAATGGTTTTGCAAACCATAATAAAAACGGCACATTTTAATAAGCAGCATCCTGTGAAGGTTTGTAAAAAAACGACTAAACACGTCTGCTTCAAAGAAAGTTTGAAATTCAGCTGAGTGTCATCATCCAGGACTGTTACCAGTTACAGGGAGTCTGTGACCACCATGGGAAAACTGAGGCGGTTTATTTATTTCTATAGGTTTGTAGCTCTTTAACTCTAACCCGGGTCGGCCCTTCTTAGAGCCCCACAGATGAAATTAAAGCCCACGTGGAAAGGTGAATGTTTCTCCGTTTGGAAGCGGGTATCAGGTGAAGACATCGCATCCATCAGCTTGTATGTTGAGCTCACTGGTGGAGACTGAAAGAGGCGAGGGTGCAGGCGGGAGGCCCGCTCCGAAAAGATCCAAGACAAGGCGTGTAATCAAATGTCACAGCATGACCAAAGCGGGAGTAAATTACCAAATAAAAGTGTCCAAAAGGCTGTGACTGCAGATGGCCTCCCCAAACTCCCCTAATCACTCATCCATCTTCTTTATGGCCTCCAACGAAATGTTCAACTGTGGGGCAACTCCATCCATCATCTTTCTATCTATCTGTCTGTTATTCTTATTGTTGTTTCTTAAATTTGTTTGTGTTCATGCCACAAATTGCATCTCTCAGCAGTGAAGATGGGGAGAGGTTCACCACTCTGAAGAACTGTTTGGGAAAATAGTTCAACAATCTAAGAATAATGTTCCTCAACGTAAAACTACAAAGAATTAGTGGATTTCATCGTCTACGGTTCATAATATCATTAAAAGATTCAGAGAATCTGGAGAAATCTCTGAACACAAGGGACAAGGCTGGAAACCAATATTGGATGGTGGTGATCTTCGGGCCCTCAGGCAGCACTGCATTAAAAACACACTATTCTGGAGTGGAAATCACTGCATGGGCTCAGGAACACTTGTGAAAACCATCGTCTGTGAACACAGTTCATCGCTGCGTCCACAAATGCAGGTTAAAACTCTCCAAAGAAGAAACCAGATAGAAACATGATCCAGAAACACCGCCGCCTTCTCTGGACCGAGATCATTGAAGATGGACTGAGGTGAAGTGGACGACTGTCCTGAGGTCTGATGGATCACAATCTGAGATTCTGTTTGGAAATCATGGACGCTGCATCCTCCAGGTTAAAGAGGAGAGGGACCATCCAGCTTGTTATCAGTTCAGTTCTAAAGCCAGCATCTGTGATGGTACAGGGATGCATTAGTGCACATGGCATGGGTAGCTTGAACATCTGGAAGGAAGCATTAATGCTGAATGATATATTCAGGTTTTGGAGCAACATATGCTGCCATCCAGACAACGTCTCTTTCAGGGAAGGTCTTGTTTATTTCAGCAGAACAACGTCCAACCACATTCTGCACGTATTCCAACAGCATGGTTCTCTAGTAGAAGAGTCCGCTGATAAACTGGCCTCCTGCAGTCCAGACCTGTCAATCATTGGAAACATCTGGGGCATTATTAAAATGAAAAACACAGTCACAGCAATTTCCCAAACATTTACAGAGTGTTGTAAAAAAGAGGAGGTGATGTAACGCACTGGTAAACATGTCCCTGTATATTTTTTTTTATAAAACAATAACATTTCTCAGTTTCAACATTTGATGTTGTCTTTGGTCTATTTGGAATTAAATACAGGTTTTTGTAGTTTTCAAATATTCTGTTTTTATTTACATTTTACACCGTTACAACTTTTTAGGAATTAGGATTGTAAATAAATAGTAAATAATTTTGAGGAAAAAGGTCACCAAAGAGTTTTAGTGAGTGAAGTAATTTCATACTATTTTCATTTTGTTACCATGTTTGTTGTCAGTTGAATGTTTCAACATTATATAAAACATTTTTATAGTTAATTTTTAATATTGTTCAAAATGTGAAAGTTAATGCTTGGCCTTGGAAATAAAACAAGAGCAGTAAACCCCATCCATTGGTAAAGACCATGAGATGTGGTTAAAAATGTATTTTTTTTAAAACAACAAACACGTGTACCTTTATATATTTACTCAATATTTTGTTTACATAATAACAATAAATCAAATCAAATTTGTGTCAATAATTTAAAATAAATAAGCTCTGGCCTCCAGCACTGAGCGCCGGATCCCCGTCAGTCCGTGAACGCAGCAGCTGTCTGTGCAGTGTGTTACTGTGGTGAGGCCTCTGCATCTGTTTAAGACATTCCCCTCCCCCAATGATTCCCAAACTGAAGGTGGGTCGGAAATATATTCTGCTGAAGTTCCTGCTCCAAATCAAAGGTGTCAGTACGGACTGAAAACGGTGCAAAAACCTGTCAGGTGTCATAAGTGCAATCAGATTGTGTGCTTTACTTCCTTTTTGACCAAACGTCACATCAAGTTTTATGTTTAAACACATTTTATTCAGGAAAATTAATTTCTAATTAACTTGAGCATAGATATTTTTTATGGGTGAATAAAACACAGTATAATATGTGAAAGAAAAATACCAAACTCAGCAGTTTGTGTGTAACTGAAGGACTGAAGTGGATTTAAGGCTTCTTCTGTTTATTAAAAGACAATCATTTAAAAATATAGAGAGAGGAACATCTGAGAAGATTTATATTTTACAGTAAAAACAGCAAACATACAGAGGAAGTTCCTATAAAGCATCAGGACATCTCAGGGAGAATAATCATTTGTTTCACGAGAGGGTTTTAAGGGCCTGAGGCTTTTTATTGAGTCCTGTTATTAAAAAAAAAAAAAAAAAAAAACTGTTCTTGACTCTATATGTTTAGGGTTAAAGTCACGTGTTTGTGCTGAGTATATTTTAGTAAAATTATGTTACAGGTGCTTGAGTATTTTTTTTTGTCCGCGCTCCGTTATGGCACGGTGCTGTGTTGGAGGGTGGGGAGGGTGGAGGTGTACCGGGGCCGGGTGAAGCCCTCCTCCGTCACAACCTGTCCCTCTGAGGAGGTGGTCGACGTGTTTCTCCACAGCAGCGCGCTCTGGTCTCCTTGCAGTGATTCTTTTTTTCCCGTCGCGCGACTCGGAGCTCTTTCTGTGTTTCCTTTCAGTGTAATTATCCTGAAGATTGACGCAGAGCGACGGTATCCAAATTGGCACGAGCTCGCCGGTGATCCGGTGCCAATTACACCGTGTATGCAAATGAGGATAATATCAAGCAGAGAAACATTTCGTTTTTTGTGACAAGAGAAAGTGTTAAGTGGGCCTGCGCGACTTTCTAATTGGACTCCTCCTCTCCGCCGTACCCTCTAATTACCTTCCCAGTTATCTGCCAGCATCTCTCTCACACACACAGAGAGGGAGTGTGTGTGTGTGTGTGTGTGTGTGTGTGTGTGGGGGGGGGGGGTAATTGATTGCCTTCCAGTCAGCAATAACTTGTTACTGTTGGTCAGTCGCTGCTGCTGTTGGAGCTCCACCGTCCACCGGATGGGTTCGACTCGCGCCTCGCTGTGCGTCACTCTGGAAAAGCGGCTGAGACGCGCGGAGGGACTCGAAGTGGGAGTCCAAAGTGTCCCTGCAGCCCAGCGGCCAGCATGAGGCTGCAGAGGCACCTGTGATCCGAGCTGCGGATTACTCCGATTTTCCTTTCATCTCTTTGTACGACTGCCTGTCAGCCTGTTGTCTGAATCTGCACCGTCAGCTGTGACCCGCGGAGCCGCCATGACCTCCAAGGATGACTCCAAATACCCTGCGTTGATGGAAGAGAGGAGGCGCAGTCCGCTGGATCAGCTCCCGCCACCGGCCATCTCCAACAAGCCGCTGACGCCTTTCAGCATCGAGGACATCCTCAACAAGCCGTCGATGAGACGGAGCTGCTCCCTGAGCAGCGCGGCGCACCTGATCTCTCCCGGAGAGAAGCTGTCCTCAGCGGGTCACAGCCTGTCCGGTCGACCGCTGCTCAGTCAAACCTCCCCGCTCTGCGCGCTGGAGGAGCTGGCCAGCAAAACCTTCAAGGGCCTGGAGGTCAGCGTCCTGCAGGCGGCCGAGGGTAAACCACCTCCATCCCTTCTCCGTGTTTGTGCCATTTTAGAGAAGCACGCTTTCTGTTTCTATTCGTGTAGCACTGGCAGCTGACTGTCAAACAAATCAAATCAATCAGATCAGATCAAATCAAATCAAATCAAATCAAATCAAATCAAATCAAATCAAATCAAATCAAATCAAATCAAATTACAGTTTATGGATAAATAAAAATATAGAAAGATTAAGATGAATGAAAATATGTTTGTATAGTTGATCTTTTATTTGTTCTCCGTGTTTTAGGTGCAATAAACAAACGGCAGCGGGTCAGAATGCATTTCATTCAGTGAAGCACTGCCGACGTTCATTTATTGTAATTATTAAAGAAAAATGTAAACAGAGTAGCCAGCAAAAATAAAATAAAATAATCTTAATACAAATAAAAAATTACCGTGTAATATATGAATTTTTTAAATTTAATTTTCAGTGTTGTTTTGAGCAGCCTGTCATTGGAACTATTCCATTTGTCATTATTTTGAGTTAATTTTGGTTACAGATGAGGATTCAGGAGAAATGACATCAAGACATCTGTTCACTAAGAGTTTTGATGACGAGCATAAATAAAGTCAGTCTGCTTCTGAATAATTTCACTGCAGGGGTAACTATTTGGTGGCTCCTGCTTTGTGGACAGACTTCTAGCGGTATTGATTCCGTTTATTTCAAATGTTTTATCTCCCCCGATGATCTGATCCATCCCTTCCTTTTAGGCCGGGACGGTCTGACGCTCTTCGGCCAGAGGAACAACCCGAAAAAACGGCGGAAGTCGCGCACGGCCTTCACCAACCACCAGATATTTGAGCTGGAGAAGCGCTTTCTGTACCAGAAGTACCTGAGCCCAGCGGACCGGGACCAGATAGCTCAGCAGCTGGGTCTGACCAACGCACAGGTCATCACCTGGTTTCAGAACCGACGGGCGAAGCTCAAGCGGGACCTGGAGGAGATGAAAGCGGATGTGGAGTCCGCCAAGGCTGTGGGCTCCGTGGCCTACGAGAAGCTCTCCAAGCTGGCCGAGCTGGAGAAGTGCGCGGCGGCGGGTCGGGGCGGGGGGACGGTGTCCTCCTCCGGCCACACAGAACAGGACCAGTTCTCCTCCAGGTCCCAGCACGACGTCACCGACAGCTTCGGCTCGAGCAGGCCGCCCAAGTCGCCTCCATCTCCCGCATCGTCGCGGAACACAGACCGGCTGAGCAGCCAGTGCTGCTCGGAGGATGAAGATGAGGAAATTGATGTGGATGACTGAAACATGTCACGTGATCATTAAGACAGACGTGTGACGTGGCCGACAGCGCGAGGAGAGCTGACAGAAACTCTTTCAAGGATTTCTTTACCGCGACGAAGATTCAAACAGAAACACTGAGCAGATCTGACGTCACAAGGAGAGACATTCAGAGGAGCAACACATGCAGGTGCACAACACTACACAACACTACTACACACCGAGACAACACTACACACTACTACACACACCACTATTATACACTGCACACACTCTTACACGGTTACACACACTACACTTACTCCAACAAACACCCCAACACACACTCCAACACACACTTAACACACACTCCTACACACACTTAACACACACTCCTACACACATTTAACACACACTCCTACACACACCCCAACACACACTTAACACACACTCCTACACACATTTAACACACACTCCTACACACACTTAACACACACTCCTACACACACCCCAACACACACTTAACACACACTCCTACACACATTTAACACACACTCCTACACACACTCCTACACACACTCCTACACAGATCAATCCAGAAATATTTCACCGCATGTGTTATGTGCTTTTATTCTGAAATGTTTTGAAAACATTTACGAATCATTTTTTTAAGCGCGAGCCGAAAGTTTTCAGCCTTTTGATAAATAAATAGTTCTGAAATGATAATCACACAGAAAATATGGAGCTTGTTATAAATGGTTTAATATATTTCTAAGCCTTTGTACACTCTTGAAGTGCCTTCAGAATAAAGACGGAAACCTGTACAAACTGTAAACTATCCTGATAATGTCAAATAAAATTCCTTTTCACATATTCCGTTTCTATAAATGATGTCGGAGGAGATCTGAAGTTTTAATGTTCTCTTTAAAGTCACACAAACAGAAAGTCGCCTCTGACCTCCGGAGTATCATCATTTGTGTCTGAGAAACACAATCTGCAGCGAAGAAGAAGGCCCGGAGAGAGCGTGTGTGTGTGTGTGTGTGTGTGTGTGTGTGTGTGTGTGTGTGTGTGTGTGTGTGTGTGTGTGTGTGTGTGTGTGTGTGTGTGTGTGTGTGTGTGTGTGTGTGTGTCCCCGGGGTACTCCAGCAGCGCGCAATACGGAGCGCAGCGTGTCCGCGGGCCGCGCCGTCCGGCGGGGCTCCGCGCACAAAGGCGGCAGCAGCCCGTCTCCCAGCGGCCATATGCTTTCAGGATTCTCCTCTCAATTACGAGTCAACTTTGATGGATCGACTTCACCCGTCTTTTCAGCACCGTGGCCTGTTTTTTAGTGGCACACAATGCGGACACACTCGCGGGTCACCGGGCCGCTGCCGTGAATGGGAATGAGGCTCCGTGCAGCTTTGTGATGAACACGGCTCCCAGTCCGCAGCTTCATCTGCACTTCATCCGCTGTCTGCGCCACTTCTTTTCATGTAGGCCGCAATTTGGACACAGAAATATGAAGACAGGAAGATAAAACGAGCCCACAACGTGTTTACGAACGAAATGTCACATTTTATTTTCAATTTGAATGTAATTCTTTTAGGCCTACTTAATATTTCCATGAAATAATCCACAAAGGTCATAATTTAAATTACAACAATGAGCTACAAATACACACACGGATGTTTTAAAACCATTCTTAACTGAGGGTCTGTATATTTCATGTTTTGTATAATTCATTAATTTGATTTTATGCATATATTTCCCTTTTGACAACGGAAGTAAAGTTTATTTTATTTTTATTTACATATTTTATTGAACACAGAAATAAGATGTAGGATGTCACTGAAGCGCTCAGTGTTTTATTTATGAAGCAAAGCGTGTGGCACACACACACACACACACACACACACACACACACACACACACACACACACACACACACACACACACACACACACACACACACACACACACACACACACACACACACACACACACAGAGGAATCATTTATTCAATCGGCCGGAAAATTGAAGTTTGATCCATGACCCGCGCTTAAACAAGTGGACCTGACAACAACAAACTCCCAGCTGAGACCCGTTTTTCATTTCTAACTTCATTTTCATCTTTACAATATAGTAAACATAAAAATGAAGATAGAAATGAACGACAAATTCGTGGTGGTGTGCATTTAAAGCTACAGCTTTGAATCATTATATATACAATAATAATAACTACTATTATTATGTTACTATTTAAATTAACTAATTTCCCTCCAGTATATTTTCTTGTACATTGTACTTAATTTGTTACTTTTACCTAAATTGTTACCTAATTTGTTCTTTTTACAGAACAATAAAATATTCATATTAGTAGTATACAATATGCATGTATGTAATATGTACATATAGTATATAATATGAATAATGTAGCAATAATAAAATATAATAACTACAATGATAATTGTATAGCACATTATTTTATTTGTTTACAATGGAGATTATTTCTGATTTAATAATACAAATAATAATAACATGAATACACTATTTATTGTTGTTGTTGTTGTTGTTGTTATAATAAGAATAACATGTGACTATATTTATTTCTGTGATCATGATGCTTTGACCAGTAACATGTAAACATGCAGTGTTTTTATTTACTCTGTATTTAAGTGCAATTTTCAGGTTCCTTTATTTACTTGAGTATTTTTATTTGTTTTATTTGTTTTATTGTAATATCTCAGAGGGAAATATAATTCTCTTTTCTCCACCACATTTATCTGACAGCTTTATTTTCAGATGAAGATTTGACTCAGTGGATGAAATAAGAAATCCAACAGAGTTAAAGATGAAACCAGCGGTTTCAACCTGTGACGTTTTACAGACTTCAGTGTGAAGTCGGCTCGTAGTTCACACGTTTGAGTCATCAACCGCTCCAACCAATCAGGGATAATCTGATGAGAAAGTAGTTCCACCTGCAGCAGCTCCAGCAGTAACATGCTGCTGCTCCACCAATAATCTGATGATGTCATAAATGTCTTATATAACCTATCAATAATCTGATGATGTCATATATAATCTATCAATAATCTGGAGATGTCATATCATCAGAAATCAGGAACCAAACTAAATCTTTTACTTCAAATGTCTGCTGATATTTCTGGACTTTTATACTTGCAATGAAGTATTTTTACTTTACTTTCTTTGTACTTTTACTTAAGAGAAGGACGTGAATACTTCTTCCATCACTGCACTGATAGTCATCTTCATACAGAATAAACACTTGTGCCGTGCCGTGCCGTGCCGTGCCGTGCCGTGCCGTGCCGTGCCGTGCCGTGCCGTGCTGTCCCTTACAGGACATCTCATGTGATCATGTGACTGTGCACGTGTGAAACATGTATGTTTCCCATTGAAAACGTGGTCTGAAACATTTTCTTGGTGTAATGTTTGAAGCTCATGTAGATTCCTATGTTAAAACTTTCCCACATATTTTCAACATGTTATCATATGTTGCAACATATGGTAAACATGTGTCATACATGAGTCCCATGTGTTTTTTCTGTAAGGGATGTGGTCCTGTCCTGTCCTGTCCTGTCCTGCCCTGTCCTGCCCTGTCCTGTCCTGTCCTGTGCCATGCCATGCCTTGCTGTGCTGTTGTTGGAGCTGCACATGTGCTGCAGTGTGTGTTCAGCAGTCGTGTGTGTGTGTGTGTGTGTGTGTGTGTGTGTGTGTGTGTGTGTGTGTGTGTGTGTGTGTGTGTGTGTGTGTGTGTGTGTGTGTGTGTGTGTGTGTGTGTGTGTGTGTGTGTGTGTGTGTGTGTGTGTGTGTGTGTGTCAGGATGGAGCTGTAGAAATGAGCTGCTCTGCCGCAGGGCTCGGCTTGATTGATCACTAAGTAGGGCGGATTTGAAAGTTTTAGTTATAACGTTCCTGTAAAGCCTCTTAACACTTCAAACTTCAATTTTACGGGCTATTGAACTAAGCGTGTCCCTGACAAAATTGATATATGTATTAATTTACTTTAAGCGGTGATTAATTACTATCCACAGAGAGAATTACCCGAACTCTCTCCCTCCCCTCTCTGAATTTGCATATTAATCAAATTCTAGTTGATAATTCAGACAGAGAAATGGATTCAGCAGAGCTGGGAGGCATAACTCTCTCTCTCTCTCCACACACAGCGACCCTCGCTCGCCCTCCCTCTGGGCCCAGAGCTCTCTCTCTCTCCCCGGCTGCTAAGCTGCTTGTCGAGTGTATTAAAATCAGAGAGGCAGAACGAGCTCGCCTGGCTATTTGGTGAAAACAGAAATTGCCTGTCCACTTTTATGATGTGTTCATGCTGAGCAGGCTCTTCTTAATGTGGCCTGTCAGAGCGGCCGGGGATTTACAGAGGGCACAGTGTGTGTGTGTGTGTGTGTGTGTGTGTGTGTGTGTGTGTGTGTGTGTGTGTGTGTGTGTGTGTGTGTGTGTGTGTGTGTGTGTGTGTGTGTGTGTGTGTGTGTGTTGATTAGACGTGTGTGTGTACATAATGGTCTTGTGGGGGTCACCTGTGTGTAAATCCAGTGTATTGATGAATGGAAAAAAAGAGGGAACAATTTGATGTGGGTCAACGTGGAAGAAGGCGGAGTTAGAAGAATGTGCTGATGCAGCAGAGAGCTGCTCATGTTTACATAACTGGAGAAATATAATTTCAATTAAAAGGCATGTAAAACTACAGACTGGTTCTAAAAGAGTTCGTAGCTTCAGGTCTGTAAAATGGTTCTGATCCAGAAGTGTCTTCAGCTGCAATACCAGCGAGTGCCACTAGAGGTCGGCTCCAAAGACTCCCATCCAAATATGGTCACTTCCTGCTTCAAACCGCTCCGAACTAACAAGATGGTGACGGACAGAATCTGAACTGGAGGATTCATAACGTTCACAAACCAACGATGACATCACTGATGGATGATGACATCACTGATGGATGATGATTGGTTAAAACATATAAAAGTGGACAGTACATTTCTGCAGGTCTACTTTAACACAATGTGGAGAACCACGTGTGGCAGTACGACTTTAAAAGGTTCAGGATCGCACACAGTGAGATCTGAGAGGTGTTAACATCTACTTCACTGTGAAGGTTGGGATCAAAAATGGTTCCTTTAGGCACTATTAATAGTTCTCCAACAAAACAGGTCACACGACTTCCCGTGTTGTAACAACGAGCTCATGAGTCTACTGCTGCGTTCCAATAAAACTCGTGAGCTCGTGGTTGCAACGCAGGAAGTCGTGTGCAACGTACGCTTGGCGTTCAAGTGGTTAAAAACACCGTTGCTAGGCAACGTGGACAGTATCTAGAAGCCACAGAGGCTAACAGTTTATTGAGCTAACAGGGAGGTAACGTAATGCAGGAAATAGAAAGACGAGGATGGAAAAGATGAGGCCGTTGGGAAGATCCACATTTTCCTCAGACGTTCGGTTATTATCCAAGTTATGAAGACAAACTCTACATGACTAAAATTACAATATATCATCTTAACATCCAACCAAACATGAACTTCCATGACCTTTGACCTTTCTGTAAACAAACACGTCACAACTCGTGAACTGGAGTCTTCGAGAACATTTAGTGTTCGTGAATACCACAAGAGGGCGCCGTTCATACGGACTCTTCTGCTGTACACGGTGAATACGACGCAGCTCATGCTACTCTCCACTGCTGATTTGCTCTTTTTCAATAGAAATAAGTACAATAAAATTAATGTACAAAAAAAAATTCTAAATCAGTACGACTGTATCAGTAAGCTGAAAGACGTCTCCCAGAAGCTCCTCCGAATACTTCATCACTGCGATATGCTGGTCAATACTTCTGTGGTCCAGTTTGAGGAGTAAAACATGATGTGAATTGGACATCTTGGCAAACAATGAGCCTGTCAGTGAGGAGACCTGAGCACCTGTGGAGGGCTTGATTACTGTGATGAGGTGCAGCTGGTGGCTCCTCCCCCAACACTGACACACCTGCAGACAATCACAAACACACTGAGAGATGGGGGGGGGGGGTGTCCCATCCAGGGTCAAGAGGTTCCCACAGAACTCACCAAACTAATTCTTATGTTGTAAAATGTCAATCCTGAATTTGATTTCGATTGACCCATGATGTCACTTTTCATTGAGAACTGTGATGAAAATAAAGGAAAAGGAGCAACGTTTTGTGTTCAGCTGATTCAACCTGATAACTGCAGTGAGATTCTGCACTCACCTGGGTTTGGTCTGTGAGCAATAGCATGCATATTGTTAGCGTAGCATCCTGTGAGTTACTGAGGTGTTATAGGAGAACACAGGTAGTCATATTGAATGTTAATGTGCTTCTTTGTGTGCTTTGTAAAACAAACAGGTTCAAACGAGGTTCTGTCTTCTCTCCCTGAAAATCACCTACTTTCCTGTGATGTTGTGGTGTATGTACTTCCTTTACTCTGATTCTGTATGTATTAAAATCATTTATCAATATTGATGAACCTTTGTGTTTGTCTGTGCTCACATTACTGCACTTAAAGAAATAATTGGAGTGTTTATGACACGTTATGTTTTCTACATGTGCTCCATATGCTGTAACATGTGGTGACATATTTTCTCCATCATGTTGCAACATGTGATCACACGTGTCCCATGTGGAAAACATGAAAGACGAAAGTTTAAAGTATCACTCTCTAACTCGTAAACCAAAATATATATTAAATTTACAAATGTATTTTTCCTCACAAGACAAACTGACCTTGCGACCAAAGCGTGCTGAAATGACCAACAATGCAGTTTTACATTTACGGGCATCGTTTTGAAAATCCACCAGTAAAATGAAAAATAATCTAGATAATCTAAACAGATGGTGATGAATAAAAAAAAATAAAAAAATAAAAAATTGAAAGGGAAGTCAGTGGTAGTTCTTAACAGAGTTTATTACAGTAATAGAGACAGACTAACATGCTGGTCCTGCATCACCTGTATTTAAAACCAACGGGGAAGTGGATTTACAGCTCATCCTAATTACTAAGATATTATCATTGTGTTATTATTGCTATTAGTCACCATTGAAGATGACAGAATCCAAACTCACTCATGTTTCTCTGTGATGACCACATGCAGGCTGCATGTTTTTAAAATGGGTGGTAACCTTTTCAGCATTTACAACACAAATATTAATAATTCTTTTGACTAATATGTCCAGGATCAATATTTAGATTTTAATTTAAATAATTCCTTTGCTAAATGATAAACACATTTATTTCCAAACGTATTTCCTGCGTCAGTACAGTGAGCTGGATGTTGTTCAGATGTCCAGAGGAAGTCGACAGGTGATAAAGGACACGTGGCCTGTCTCATGTTCCTGTTATGATGGTTGTGATTGACAGGAGCCCAGCTGCCGTCCGGCTCGTTTGCACTTCAGGTTCCCAGAGAGCCGAGCGGCGCCGTCTGTTGTTCTTCTACTGACACCTTGTGGTGGATTCATCACAGTGCAGTTGGTCTGTTCACGTGGTCTCTGGGAGGAAGCGTGTCAGTGCTGAGCTTGTGTGGGTGACATAATGAACATCTTCAGTCACTCTGATTTCAGTCATGGGACATGACTCTGATTTCTGCTCACATAAGTAGAATGTGTATTTATTCATTTGAACTCTTCTGGATGAATCCAAAGGATTCCTCCACTCAGGGAACTTCTGATCGCTTTCCTTCCACTGTTCCCATTTACTTCCTCTTGAGCAGCTCATGATGTTAAAATCATTTCATTTTTCTTTATGAAGTTTTCTGAAGCTCACACTGAAAGAGACGTTCAATCTCAGGACTCCGTGATTTTTCATCTTCCCACCGAACTGGAATATTCCAGATGTGTTGTGCAGCACGTTCTCATACACAACTCATATCTGAGTCAGCAGAGCAGAGTGATGACAGGAGCTTTCCCTTATCTCTGACTAATGCATCCCGACGTGTGTGTGTGTGTGTGTGTGTGTGTGTGTGTGTGTGTGTGTGTGTGTGTGTGTGTGTGTGTGTGTGTGTGTGTGTGTGTGTGTGTGTGTGTGTGTGTGTGTGTGTGTGTGTGTGTGTGTGTGTGTGTGTGTGTCTTTATTGGATATTTACAGAGTTTACAAAGTTACAGTTTTCACTTGGACTGATGACAGAGATAAATGATGACAAACAAACCATTGTAGAATTTAAGAGATCAATTTGAACTCCAGTGAGATGAAGACAGATGAGATTAAAAAAAATCACCTGTTCAGTTCCTGTTCCTGTTTCCCAGCAGGTAAATGGAGTTTGTTCATATTAAAACATCCTGGTTCAGAAATAAGTTGAGCTTTTCCAACAGGCTGCAGGGTGGCAGGACGTGTTCACAGTGTCTCCATTGTGTTGTGTCTTTATAAAACTAGTGTGTATCTGTGTCCACCTGTCTGTGTCCACCTGTCTCTGTGGGACTCTGTGGTAGGCTGTGGTAATGGGAGGCTGTGGTTCAGACGGTAGAGTGGGTTGCACACTAATCAGAAGGTTGGTGGTTCAATCCCCAGCTCCTCCTGTCCACATGCCTAGGTGTCCTTGAGCAAGACACTGAATCCTAAGTTGCTCCTGATGGTGAACCATCGGTGTGTGAATGTTCTCCTGATGGTGAACCATCGGTGTGTGAATGTTCTCCTGATGGTGAACCATCGGTGTGTGAATGTTCTCCTGATGGTGAACCATCGGTGTGTGAATGTTCTCCTGATGGTGAACCATCGGTGTGTGAATGTTCTCCTGATGGCAGCACCTTGCATGGTGATCTGTCTCATTCGTGTGTGAATGGAAAACCATGTTAAAGAGCTTTGAGACTGAAAGGTGATAAAACTATACAAGTACAGACCATTCACCACATCAACCTGTCCCTGTGCTGCTGCGTGTCTGTTCTAAGCTGAGTAACTTGTGTTTCTCTTTTCCTATATTTAATCGTTCATCGTCCTAAAACTGAATATGTTCAACTCAACAACCAGAACTTTATGTTCAGCACTGCTGCTATGAACCACAAGGGGGCGTGGCCTCATGGTGTGTGTTATTCAAGAGAATGACTCCAGGGTGTATCCTGCCTTCACCCACAGTCAGATGGACAGGCTGCAGCCTCATGTGACCCTGTTCAGGATACAGTCGGTAAAGATAAAGGATGGATGAATTCTTCCAGGGTCATTTTTCTATAAAGATGAATTCCATGTAAAGCTCACTACCACCTGCAACTGTGTGTTCTGCTGCAGGCTCGTCTGCCTTTGTTGCTGACACACTGATTCCTTCACCTCAGTGCAGCTCTTCAGTGACATCTGGAGAATTTCTTATAATTTTAAATAAGGCAATAACCAAATTTTTCCACAGTTTTTTTACTTTAACTATTTTTTTACAAAGATGCTTTAAATAATAAAGAAACTTAAACCTCTTTTTATTTAAATTATTTCATTGACTCATGGGAAATATGAAGTCAAATGTCTTAATGTGTTGTACGTCAAAGCAAAGTAGATATACTGCTGAGGTGATTAGTGGGATGAGGATCAGCTGTGTCATGAACCAGAGTTGATGGGCAGCAGGTGGAGCTGAACCAGCTGCAGACAACCACCAGACTCACCCAGCAAAACAGGGACACGCCCAAAAACACTAGGAAGGAGAAGAATCCTGACACTAGACCTAACTCTAAACCCTAAACCCTAATTATATCCCAACTCTAACCCTAAACCCTAAACCTTAACCATAACCTTAATCTTAATCTTAACATTAACCCTAAACCCTAAACCACTACAACCATGACTAAGATTGGTTTCCAACACGATGACGTGCCAGACAGGTGGGTCTGATCCACCATGGCTGCCTACCACGCATGCAGCGGCTATCCAGATAAGTTCTTCGGCCTCCATCTCCTTAATAGGCTTGTGGCAGGTAGTTAGGTGCTTACTATAGGGGAGAGCCTGGTCGAAGCCGTGGGGGGGTCCAGACTAGCTGGACGTAAGCCCCACCACCAGGAATACTCTCCCAGGGTGGGTTTATACTGGATGTATGGATGAACCTCAAGGAGGCACCAGCTTGCTGGGGCTGGCCTGGGTTCAAGCAGCCACATCACCCCCTCTGGGGGGGTTATTCAGGAAGTGATGATGAGAACCGTTTCTCTGGGCCTAACCTTGGCCCTAACCCTAACCTTAGCCCTAAACCTAACCTTAGCCCTAACCCTACCTTAACCCTAACCTTGGCCTAAACCTCAACTAAAAGGTCCCCGCAGGACCCTCATTGAAGCCCTAAACCGGGTACCACAAATGTTACAATTTAAGGGCACTGCAGGACCCTCTGTAAAACCTGAGAATCATCGTCAAGCAACTCTAATTTAAAAGTCGTCACAGAAACACCAATAAAATCAATCTTTTATCAAAATAAACTGGGGTTGACAGTCATTACTTGACCTCCTACAACCTACCCGAAACCAAGGACCCACTTGGAACAACGCCACCACCAACAAGACCTCATCCTAACGCCTCGGAGTCGACACAAAAGTGAGGAGAGCTTGACTGATGTGCGGCGGCCTGTGCATTGCCCTTGACCCCCGATACCAAACTGCTGGACCTGAGGGGCCAATGGGGGGGTCATTAAATATTGAAAAACCTAACCCTAAACCCTGAACCCTAAACCCTAACCCTTAAACCTTAAACTCTACACCCTAAACCCTGAACCCTAAACCCTAATCCTAAATCCTAATCCTAAACCCTAACACTGATAGATAATGACTCAAATACAGATTTACAGTTTCCAGATCTACAAACTTCACCAGCTTCCCTCTTCTTATAACATCTCATGACCTATATCACAAAGTTTTTAATATTTTTATTTTTATTTTAGGATTCAGGAGCTACTAAAAGGCTGCTTGAACCTGGTTAAAAAAAACTCAGAGTTGGTTAATTTAAGTCAAAGGTATGAATGTCAGTGATTGACACAATCCAGAACATCAAGGATCCCTTTATGAACCGTACTCAGTGCTCTTATTGTTTTCATCGAGTCTGACATGTAGCATCCAGCACACACACATACAGGTGGAGCTTTATTACACCTCATCCAGATGCAAAGACCTGCAAAGCTAATGCCATGAAATATGTGTGCGTGCTGCATTTCATTTTTCTTCTCGGTGAATTATTCATGTTGATGTTTGTTTACTGTCACAGAAATAGAATATGTTATGTTATGTTATTTCACTTTATTAATCCCCGAGGGGAAATGTCTTCACTACAGCAGGGGGGCTCTCAGGGGGGAGCTGCTGCAACAGGCTGCCATTAGCGCGGCGCCAGGTAACCTGACCTGAGGTGCATGTTTTTGGATGATGGGAGGAAGCCGGAGAACCCGGAGAGAACCCACGCAAGCACAGGGAGAACATGCAAACTCCTCACAGAAAGGCCCAGGACCGGATTCTAACCCCGAACCTTTTTGCTGTGAGGTGACAGTGCTAACCACTGCACCACCGTGCCGCCCTAAATATCCCAAACATGCAGACTGTAATTTATATATTATATATAATACATAAATTGAGGGGGAAGTACTAAGTCTGCAGTGAGCCCAGCTGTTGAATTGAACATCAGGGGGTGGAGCCTAAGAAGTCTTGATTGTTGCCACCCACAGACTGAATATAAAAGTGTTCGTAGCTTCCAGGTCTGAAAAAAGTGTCTTAAGCTGCAATACCAGCGAGTGCCACTAGAGGTCGGCTCCAAAAAGCCTCCGGCTCCATAGACTCCCATTCAACTTCTCTCATCAAATCCAAAGTGAATAAAATGTGTCCATCAGTTATCTCGGTGTTGTTAGCTAAAGTCACTCCTTCTTCTTAGTTTTCTGGAGGTCCATCTGAAAATAATCCCTCATTCATTAGAAAAGAAGATTCAAGAAGACCTGTTTTTGGGGGCGTGTCTGTTTGATTGACAGGCCTGCGGTGCAGTCAGGTTACAGCTATCGGTGGGCGGGACGTAGTATCGTCAGGTTTCCGATCAGATCGGTCAGATCCACCGCTGGCTCCTCCCCCAGCTCGTCCAAATATGGTCACTTCCTGCTCCATACCGCTCCGAACTAGCAAGGACAGAATCTGAACTGGTACATCCTGATGCATGTACACCTCAAATTCATTTTAAAACAACAGCAGCAGCTTTTGACCGATCAACGTTGACAATGTAAGTCCAAAAGTGTCTGTAAATGACCGCTGCAGACTTTTTAATTCCACATCAGCGAGCTCGACCACTGCAACTGTTGGAACTACATTCATGAAGAAAAGCTTCTATTCAGCGTCCTTGCATCTAGCCACGCCTGCTTGTCGCTGATTGGTGTACCCTCTCGAGTGGCTGAGCAGACCTTCTTAGAAACAAGGTTTCCAGACTGGTCCTCTACTCACCTGTTCATCACCATGACCCCAACACGCCACACTTATCGAAAACACCATGAAATAATTTGCCCCGTGTTGTCGTACAACAGCAATGCGTGAAATAGACACGCCCACCCACGACAGCAAAACGTGTAACTCTCACGCCTTCACTTCCTGGATGATCTCAGCCCTCTGTCTCCAGAATCCCTGAAAATAACTTTCTCAAGTTATGTGTGTAGATAAACCTAATGTTTCCTTTCTCCTTCTCAGACTGGACTGGAGAACAGTGGAGACCCTTCCTCCAGTCTGCCTCCAGTCTGAATGTATAGACAGCTCTCACACTCTGAGAGGTTTTCTATGAAGCTCTTGTGTGTCGTGATGCTCTGCTGCAAACACTGAACTCTGCTTTAATCCAAACCATCCCGTCCGACGTAGAGCGAGTGTTTACTCACACTGTGTACCCTGTAACCATGGAAGTAGGGGAGACAGTGGGAGAGGTGAGGCGAGGAGGAACGGAGGGGGTTCAGGAGGGGGGAGACAAGGTGTGTGTCTGATGGAGAAAGTGGGGGATGCTGAAAACAGAAGAGCAGAAAGAGGGAGAGCGTTTGCTATTCACGAGTATATGCAAGTCTGTGTGTGTGTGTGTGTGTGTGTGTGTGTGTGTGTGTGTGTGTGTGTGTGTGTGTGTGTGTGTGTGTGTGTGTGTGTGTGTGTGTGTGTGTGTGTGTGTGTGTGTGTGTGTGTGTGTGTGTGTGTGCATATGCAGTGGTAGCTGTGCTCTGTCTCCATCTGTCAGCCACTCTGACACTGAAATCTATCTTGCAGCAGTGGGCAGGAGACACGGAAACCAAGAGAGGACAGTAATTAAACCTCTTGGTGGATGGTGTGTGTGTGTGTGTGTGTGTGTGTGTGTGTGTGTGTGTGTGTGTGTGTGTGTGTGTGTGTGTGTGTGTGTGTGTGTGTGTGTGTGTGTGTGTGTGTGTGTGTGTGTGTGTGTGTGTGTATATGACTGTATATGAATGTGTTCACCATGTGGTGAATGCAATTTTTTGTGTGTGTGTGTGTGTGTGTGTTTGTGTGTCCCACGTTGTGTGTAAATTGTTGGTCTGTAGTTGCAGCAGTTTACATTGTGTGTGTGTGTACTCATGTATTTTTGTGTGTATTTGGAAGTCTCTACATACTTGTGTTGATGCGTCCACATGTGCACATCATTGTGTGTGTACATTAGTATGTGTAGAATAGCGTGTCAGAGTTAGTGTGTGTGTGTGTGTGTGTGTGTGTGTGTGTGTGTGTGTGTGTGTGTGTGTGTGTGTGTGTGTGTGTGTGTGTGTGTGTGTGTGTGTGTGTGTGCGAGACACTTTTATTGCCAGTGGATGGAGGCAATATCTCGTCTAGCGGAGGCCAGACGTGGGCGACAAAATGGCGTCTTAATTTCCTTGAGGGAGCAATGAGTCTCTCCATCAACTCCACATCAGGACTAAACTCAATCACCCAGCAGGCCGAGCGACAGGCCGCGGCCACGCTTTCACATCTCCATTAGCCTAATGTTTATTTACAGCTGCAGCCGTTACGTTATTGCTCACAGACCCTGTTTTCATCCCGGCCGACTGTAATGAAGTCAAGAGTGAAGCTGCGGACGCGTCAGCAGGCCGAGAGCTGCAGTGTGTTTAGGTTTCATTGAGAATTAAGACGAGTCGCTCCAGACGGAGGATCGGTGCCACAGACCCGAAGCAAACATTTGAAAACAGTCAAGTATTTGGCTGGAGGAGAATCTATTTAAAGTCTGAATCCAAACGAACTGAAAACAGTTGGAGCTGCTTTTAAATCTGTTTCCAGTTTTCATCACAACGGATGGAGGGAATTCTTGATAAAGAGAATAAAAGAGATTTCATCTGATCTGGCACATTCATGTTCTTTTCCATTTCAATCTGTGGAGCTCGATAACACTTTCTGACAGCGGTACACCGATCCTGTGACACAAACACAACACTGTGATTTCCAGTGTGCAGTGTGGTGACTGCTGGATATTTTTATGCAGACATGTATAATTATACTCGACTAAAGGAGACATGTGTAGCGCTGGGAAAACAGTGGTCATTAGACATCATCACCCTCACAGCAGATGTCCAGACATGTGGTCATCGATGAATTATGCAACAATTAGCTCTGATTGGTCAATTGAACATTTGTAACATGCTCAAATCATCATGACATCACACCCTGCTCATCACTGGGAATATAGAATTAGAACTTAATTTCATATAATATGTAATATAATGTAGTTTCTACTTGTTATAGATCTATTAAATGACCCATTTGGTGAAGCGGCTAGCTGGACCGGTTTGGTTTGAACACATGACACGGTGCTAAAATGTTAAAAACACATGAGAACATGGATATCTTTGTTCATCAGATATCTTTGTTCATCAGATATCTTTGTTCATCAGATATCTTTGTTCATCAGATATCTTTGTTCATCAGATATCTTTATTCATCATATATCTTTGTTCATCAGATATATTTGTTCATCAGATATCTTTGTTCATCAGATATATTTGATCATCAGATATCTTTGTTCGTCAGATATCTTTGTTCGTCAGATATATTTGTTTGTCAGATCTTTGTTCATCAGATATCTTTGTTCATCAGATCTTTGTTCATCAGATATCTTTGTTCATCAGATATCTTTATTCATCAGATATCTTTGTTCATCAGATCTTTGTTCATCAGATATCTTTGTTCATCAGATATCTTTGCTCATTAGATATCTTTGTTCATCAGATATCTTTGTTCATCAGATATCTTTTTTCATCAGATATCTTAGTTCATCAGATATCTTTGTTCATCAGATATCTTAGTTCATCAGATATCTTTGTTCATCAGATATCTTTATTCATCAGATATCTTTGTTCATCAGATATCTTTATTCATCAGATATCTTAGTTCATCAGATATCTTTATTCATCAGATATCTTTGTTCGTCAGATATCTTTGTTCGTCAGATATATTTGTTTGTCAGATCTTTGTTCATCAGATATCTTTATTCATCAGATATCTTTGTTCATCAGATCTTTGTTCATCAGATATCTTTGTTCATCAGATATCTTTGTTCATCAGATATCTTTGTTCATCAGATATCTTAGTTCATCAGATATCTTTATTCATCAGATATCTTTGTTCATCAGATATCTTTGTTCATCAGATATCTTTGTTCATCAGATCTTTGTTCATCAGATATCTTTGTTCATCAGATATCTTTGTTCATCAGATATCTTAGTTCATCAGATATCTTTATTCATCAGATATCTTTGTTCATCAGATATCTTTGTCCATCAGATATTTATTCATCAGATATCTTTGTTCACCAGATATCTTTATTCATCAGATATCTTTGTTCCTCAGATATCTTTGTTCCAAACAGACTGAACTAGCTGATCAGTTTAGTGTTTCTATGTTCTGTATTTATTCAGTTGGAGACTAGAAATCCTCTCTAAAGGAATTTTGAGGGTGAATTGCTCCACAATATGAACACATTTAGATTACATGTTTTTTATAGATTGTAACTTGTAGTATAATCACAGCATTACACGATGTGTCAGTGATGCTTACGGACCACATCCCTGTCCTGCCAATAATCACGTCACAGCACACCCTCTCGTGTCATATTGCTTAAATAGAATGCAGTCATTATTAGGAATATTAAAAAAACCAACCATGTCAGATGTCAAAATGACAACCAGGAAGGTGAAAGAGGACCAAAAGCAGTCAACAAAAAAAATGTCTGCTGGCTTCTTCTCTTATTTTTGTGGGAATTAGAAAAATAATCCCACTGAAATGCTCGTTCTGAGAAGAGGAGGATGTTACTGTTCACAGCTCAGGTCCACCCGAGCAGCTCGAACTATAAACTTTATCAAAAAGGAAAAGTTAGAGAAGGTGTCTGCCTCCAGAACCAGAACTGAGGAACCTGAAAGATGTCTCCCATTAGAAACTGGAGGAAGCACAAGCAGGCCGACATGCGGCTGAGGAACACAAGAACCAGAACCAGTCCAACCGAAAGAAGTCCTTTCATTTGTCCACACTGTTGGCGACAGATGAAAATAAATGAGACTTTAAAATGTGGAAAATAATCCTGATGTCTCCGTGTGGTGCGTTTCCTCTAACTGTTACAGCTTCAGGACTTAATCATGAGGATGATGTAGTGATCTGTATATCTATACATCCTACTTCTATATCCAAACACGTCTCATTAAAAACCTGTGAAGTGCAGATCAATTCTATGATTAAATAAATCACAGATCCACACGGCGTCATGTTAGAAGAGGACAACAGTGACTGGACTGATGGACACAAGAGAGACAATATGTTCATTACACACACACACACACACACACACACACACACACACACACACACACACACACACACACACACACACACACACACACACACACACACCTCCTCTCCTCCACCCCTGGTTCATCAGCTGTGTGTGTGTGTGTGTGTGTGTGTGTGTGTGTGTGTGTGTGTGTGTGTGTGTGTGTGTGTGTGTGTGTGTGTGTGTGTGTGTGTGTGTGTGTGTGTGTGTGTGGGCGGCTGTGCGGCCAGCTTTGAGTGGGTAATCCATCTCCATCACTTAAATGATTATCCCCATTAATCTGCTGTAAACTAATAAAGTAAACACCCTTCCCTCCTCCTCGTCCTCCTCCTTCTCCTCCTCCTCCTCGTCCCGCTCCTTCGCTGTAGATGGAGGTTCATTAAGTCTTTAGTACATTAATACGTCTTCATGTCCCCCCAACGTCCCCATCACCTGGTGCTTCGGGCCTCCAGAGGCCCCGTAGATACTCTCTCCTGCTATCTCTGTGAAAAGGAGAATCCAGCTCCCCGTGTGTGTGTCTGTGTGTGTGTGTGTGTGTGTGTGTGTGTGTGTGTGTGTGTGTGTGTGTGTGTGTGTGTGTGTGTGTGTGTGTGTGTGTGTGTGTGTGTGTGTGTGTGTGTGTGTGTGTGTGTGTGTGTGTGAGTGACTGTACATGGATGCGTCCCCGATGTGTTGGAGTGTGACATGAGTGAGAAGTAGTTGTGTGTGTCTTTGTGAGTGTCACTGAGACGAGGTGATGAGCTCGGTGGATTTAATTTCGCGGTGCGGGGACTCAGATGGCCCCGGCGGTCGCCACGGTAATTTGCCTGATCAGGTTAGAGAACCGTTGCCGTTGGTGATCAATCATCCAGGTTGTCACAGCGACCGGGGGCCCGGTCGGCATGGAGCCACTTGTAATTGGTGCTAGATTGATGTGACCGTGTTTCCCTCCGTGTCGAACAAAAGTTTGCTCAATTAAAGACTGTTAAAATTACAACCTCCCCGACACACACACACACACACACACACACACACACACACACACACACACACACACACACACACACACACACACACACACACACACAGACAGACAGACAGACGTCAGGGGATATTACACTGACTTACATATTTTTCTACTTTCCTTACCCGAGCCTGAAACCGAGTCCTCAGACTGACACTGTGGGGAGTTTCCTGTCGTCCCCACGATTTCACATCAGCATCCATCAGTGATGTCATCATCCATCAGTGATGTCATCGTTGGTTCATGAACGTTATGAATCCTCCAGTTCAGATTCTGTCCGTCACCATCTTGTTAGTTCGGAGCGGTTTGGAGCAGGAAGTGACCATATTTGGACGAGCTGGGGGAGGAGCCAGCGGTGGAGCTGACCGATCTGATCGGAAACATGACGATACTACGTCCCGCCCACCGATAGCTGTAACCTGACTGCACCACAGGCCTGTCAATCAAACAGACACGCCCCCAAAAACAGGTCTTCTTGAATCTTCTTTTCTAATGAATGAGGGATTATTTTCAGATGGACCTCCAGAAAACTAATAAGAAGGAGTGACTTTAGCTAACAACACCGAGATAACTGATGGACACATTTTATTCACTTTGGATTTGATGAGAGAAGTTGAATGGGAGTCTATGGAGCCGGAGGCTTTTTGGAGCCGACCTCTAGTGGCACTCGCTGGTATTGCAGCTGAAGACACTTCTGGATCGGCCTAAACAGATTTATGTCCCCACAACATGAGTTATATACAATTACACAAGGAACTACATGTGTGTATGCACACACACACACACACACACATACACACCTCTCCTCCACCAGCAGCCGGATCTTGTGTTGTCAGTGTCATCCTCCCACCCAGGGACAGCACAGTAAAACACAGGCGAGTGTGTGTGTGTGTGTGTGTGTGTGTGTGTGTGTGTGTGTGTGTGTGTGTGTGTGTGTGTGTGTGTGTGTGTGTGTGTGTGTGTGTGTGTGTGTGTGTGTGTGTGTGTGTGTGTGTGTAAGGCAGAAGGAGGTCTGTTCTATTTTAAACTGTGACACTGTTTATGTTGTTGAGTGATGCTGTGCTGCCTCCACTTACAACTGACTCAAACATCCCATAATTCTGTCTCTCTCACTCACTCGCACACACACACACACACACACACACACACACACACACACACACACACACACACACACACACACACACACACACACACACACACACAACTATTGACACTGATTTAATTTTTTTCAATGTAAACATGACTTATGTGCCTCAATATCTCATCATGGAAAAGAATCTGAACTTTTTTTTTCAACAGTGCTGTATATAAAGTGTTCGTATGATTTCTCTCTCTCCTCCAGGCCAAGAGGGGGCGCTGCGTGAAACAGGATTAAAGCTGAGTTGGACAGGTGTGGTCAGTGTTTGCCTCCTTTAAAATAGGTCCAGTTCTAAAAAGAGCTAAAAGTGTCCACAAAGGGGCCTGAAGTCTTTTAGCTTCATGTGTAGGTGAATGAAAGTGTCCTTCCCAGAAGCGTGGGGGTGTCAGAGGCCCTGAAACAACCGCTGCCTCCCTGAAACCTGCAGTTACTGAGACAACTTCAGTCCTAAGAAGCTTTTCTGACTGTTAACATCAGTTAATTGTAGCTGTCGGCGGAGGGGTCGATAAGAGTCCAACAGAAGTCCATCAGTTTGTGATCGTCACCGTGGAAACGCCAGTGACTGAAACAAAAGAGGCCGAAAAAGCGTCCGTGTTTTGTGGAGGTCACAGGTTACAAGCCGTCATAACTCCTGAGTGAGCGTTATTCTCCGGCTTCCTGGAGCTGCTCGGAAGCTCTTGACTGCACGCCTCTCAGGCCTGTCGCACTCGCACGTATTTATGAGCTGGAAAGCCCGAAGTGTGCTCGTCCTGTTATCCAGCGCTGCCGTGATGTGGCTGCCGACTCCGCTCCTCCCTGCATCCACCTGGACCACATTAATAATGTCAGAGGAGTAAAACGAAACCCGCTCTTAGGACATGATTCTGGTATGTCACAGCGCTGCTACGACTAACACCTCAAAGACCTCAGCCCTGCATAATAAAATAACACATTCTATATAATAATAAATAATAATAAAAAAACAAATGTGCAATATTAAATGTCAGATCTCTGATCTGGATGTCGGAGTGTACAGTCAGAGGAGGACTGGCAGCAGTTTTCCACTCGAGCCGAGCTCATTTGAAAGCCTCACTCTTTCTCTCTCACTCCTGTGGTCTTCTTGTTTGTGTGTTTCTGTTTTTTAAAGCACATTTTCACACTAACTCATTCGACCCGCCGACTTCAGCGGCAGGAAAATGATTTGATCACGCAGTTTTTCTTGAATCTTGAAATGCTATCGGACAAAGTTTTGTTGGTGAAAAAGTCATTTCATGGACGTCTGGATGCCTTTTATTTCATTTATCTGCTGTTTTACCAGTTTATCTCATTTAATTCAGCATCGTGCACTCAGTAACTAATACAAATCAACCAACTCCTGTGATTTCTCCTCAACAGAAGCTCCGCTGAAGACATTACAGCACAGAGTAAGACGGTCCAAACAAAATATGATTCATCAACAAAAATACCGTGTCATTTCCAGTCGGCAGCTCTTCATCCTCTCATCATCATCATCATCATCACAACAAACCTGGTTTATTGGAAATGTGGTTTTGTTATGGGAATTTGTCTACCAGGTTATGAGGTTGCGCCGCCTTCCAGCGGTATAGACTGCACTTTGTTTTAGTATGTGTTGAATTATGAATCAGAAAGCATTTAAAGCTCTTATTTTGACAGTAGATGGAAACCAGCCTGTTTCCTGAATATTTCATCATTCAGGAAGTTTTTGTAACTCCAGAAAAAACAATGAGAAATAAAAGATTTGCAGATGTTTCTGTGATGTGCAGTTTGCTTATTATCATATAAGTGATTACATGAGTCTTTATTATAGTTTCTAGAAGAAAAAAAAATCACACAAAATTCCACAAATGACTTCACAGTTTTTGAGATGAGACATGTGGAGCATCGGCAGATATAACTGAGGGAAGATTTATGACTTGATCATTTACATCATCGTTCCAGAAAATTTAACAATTACAGAAATGTAAACTTTCAATGACAAAAACTAATTTGACCTTTTCTTTTCTGTGAACATCTGGATGATGGCGGAAACAGAGAATCTCCATTTTCATGAGAAGTTCCTTCCTTGCACGTACCCGATAGTTTCTGTACACTGATGTTAGTTTTGTTTGTGATCTGTTTTGAGTCGTTGTCTTTAAGATATGACACTTGTACTTTATAGTCGTGCTCAACTTTTGCTCCCTGTGGTCACCAGTATGCATCACAAGTGCATCACTGTGCAAAATGTGTTTTAACGAGTGAGAATGTGTTTCGAGTTTTACAAAAAGAGTCTCTGAGATCCACTAACTGTGTCTAACTCGGTGAAAGTAGTTTATGGTTTTTGCCAAAAGAGTTTGTGATTCAATAAATGAACCCGTTTATTAGGTTACTGAGTGTTTGGTTCAGAGAAAGGAGTTTAGTGTTTTAGCGATTCAGGAAAACTGTAAATGAATTCATGAATTTTCAGGTAGTTTTAATGTTCCACTTCATTGAAACATAAATGTGATGCTATAATGCTGCAGCATGCTGCATCTGTAACCAGACCGCTGAACGTCTTTACTGTGTGCAGCAGCGCTCGGACTCCAGCTGTGTGTGTGTGTGTGTGTGTGTGTGTGTGTGTGTGTGTGTGTGTGTGTGTGTGTGTGTGTGTGTGTGTGTGTGTGTGTGTGTGTGTGTGTGTGTGTGTGTGTGTGTGTGTGTGTGTGTGTGTGTCCGTCGACCCGCTCCCCATCGATGTTCCTCTGACTGAGGAGGTGTGTCCACAGGGGGCGCTGTTCAGGAACTCTATCCCGCTGCTGAAGGCTCTGTTGTGTCTAACGTGTCTGTTTACTGGTTTGTTTCTGCTCTCTGCTCCTCGTCGCCCTCTGATCCCCGCTGACCTCAGATCTATTTGCTTTTGGTTAGGAAAGTCCATTAGGCCAATTAGAGATTGACCTTTGACCTCCAGAGGATGAGAGAGTGAGACAGAGGGCAAAATGTATTCAGTCATACCACACACACACACACACACACACACACACACACACACACACACACACACACACACACACACACACACACACACACACACACACACACACACACACACACACACACACACGTCAACTCTCACTTTCTAATCGGTTCGTGTGTTTCTGCCTTTTAGGCCCCACTTCACTTGTTGTCAGGCTTGATTTTGCTGTCTACATTACACACACACACACACACACACACACACACACACACACACACACACACACACACACACACACACACACACACACACACACACACACACACACAGGGTTTAGGTGCAATAATTGCCACTTTTCCCAGGATGAGGAGACACACACACACACACACACACACACACACACACACACACACACAGGAGAGAGAGAGAGAAGACAGGAGAGGAGAGGAGAGTAGAGGAGAGGAGAGGAGAGGAGAGGAGAGGAGAGGAGAGGAGAGGAGAGGAGAGGAGAGGAGAGGAGAGGAGAGGACGGAGGAGGAGGAGGAGGTCCTGGATCAGTTGCTGTCGTTCCTTCTCCTCCCTGAGTGAGGTTGAGGAGACGCAACAGCTCGATGTGGATGTGAGCACGTCATTAAGGCAGCAACACACACACCCCTGGGGCAGCACAGGAGCCAGCCAGTCTGTTTCTGAAGTGCCTCTGTGTGTGTGTGTGTGTGTGTGTGTGTGTGTGTGTGTGTGTGTGTGTGTGTGTGTGGGGGTGTGTGTGTGGGTGTGTGTGTGTGTGTGTGTGTGTTTTACTGTTGTCCAGGTTTTATACTAATTGTTTAAAAACATTTAAGTTTTATATGATTGTTTATCAACATACATATTTTTCTGCATTATTCATTAATTTTGTCACAATTTATTCATTAATGATAAACATTAAATTGCCAAATGTGTGTTGAATGAACTGCAGCTGGATTATTTGACTATTGGACAGTCTCAAGCCATCGAGTCCAAAAGGTCGTTGAGTGCGTGGACAAGAGCCTGATGGCCAGTTCACCACTGTGGAACAGTTCTTTAACAATTTTAGACCACAGACTGGATATGAAACTACAGTCTAGATATAAAACTACAGACTAGATATGAAACTACAGTCTAGATATAAAACTACAGACTGGATATAAAACTACAGACTAGATATAAAACTACAGACTGGATCTAAAACTACAGACTAGATATGAAACTACAGTCTAGATATAAAACTACAGACTGGATATAAAACTACAGACTAGATATAAAACTACAGACTGGATATAAAACTACAGACTAGATATGAAACTACAGTCTAGATATAAAACTACAGACTGGATATGAAACTACAGTCTAGATATAAAACTACAGACTGGATATAAAACTACAGATTAGATATAAAACTACAGACTGGATATGAAACTACAGTCTAGATATGAAACTACAGACTGGATATGAAACTACAGTCTAGATATAAAACTACAGACTAGATATGAAACTACAGTCTAGATATAAAACTACAGACTGGATATAAAACTACAGACTAGATATGAAACTACAGACTGGATATAAAACCACAGACTGGATATAAGACTACAGACTGGATATAAAACTACAGACTGGATATAAAACCACGGACTGGATATAAAACCACAGACTGGATATAAAACTACAGACTGGATATAAAACTACAGACTGGATATAAAACCACGGACTGGATATAAAACTACAGACTGGATATAAAACTAAAGACTGGATATAAAACCACAGACTGGATATAAAACTACAGACTGGATATAAAACTACAGACTGGATATAAAACTACAGACTGGATATAAAACCACAGACTGGATATAAAACTACAGACTGGATATAAAACCACGGACTGGATATAAAACCACAGACTGGATATAAAACTACGGACTGGATATAAAACCACGGACTGGATATAAAACTACAGACTGGATATAAAAGAGTTCGTAGCTTCAGGTCTGTAAAATGGTTCCGATCCAGAAGTGTCTTCAGCTGCAATACCAGCGAGTGCCACTAGAGGTCGGCTCCAAAAAGCCTCCGGCTCCATAGACTCCCATTCAACTTCTCTCATCAAATCCAAAGTGAATAAAATGTGTCCATCAGTTATCTCGGTGTTGTTAGCTAAAGTCACTCCTTCTTCTTAGTTTTCTGGAGGTCCATCTGAAAATAATCCCTCATTCATTAGAAAAGAAGATTCAAGAAGACCTGGTTTTGGGGGCGTGTCTGTTTGATTGACAGGCCTGTGGTGCAGTCAGGTTACAGCTATCGGTGGGTGGGACGTAGTATCGTCAGGTTTCCAATCAGATCGGTCAGATCCACCACTGGCTCCTCCCCCAGCTCGCCTAAATATGGTCACTTCCTGCTCCAAACTGCTCCAAACTAGCAAAGATGGTGACGGACAGAATCTGAACTGGAGGATTCATAACGTTCATGAACCAACGATGACATCACTGCTGACTTTATCTGTGTGTGTGTGTTTCTGTGTTTCTGTGCTGCACACAGGTAGTCAGTGTGTCAGATTTCTCTTCCTCCTGCGTAATGGGACGTATTTTTCCGTGTGGACATGAATCACCTCTGGAACAACTCAACCACAGTTTCTTTATCCTGGCCGAGGCTCCGATCACCACAATCCTAATCTAGACTGGCTTTCATACACTCAGCAAAACATTTACGATCCTTCCATCAGTACTCACTGATATTAATGTGAACCTGTGGTCAGGAGCCCGGCCTCTTATATAATAATAATAATAATAATAATAATAATAACAGTAATAATACAGCAGCATTTTCCTGTTGTTTATTCATGTTAAGAAGGATTCTGTCTGGTTTTTAGTCCTGATGTCATGTGAGCAGGCGCTTTGTCAGAAACCACAGAAGACATCCACAATATCTGAGTAGAAATGATGCCGTCAGTGTCACATAAAGACTGTTGTAAACTGTCATAATGCAGATGTATGTCAGTGCACTGAAGGCAGAGAGCAGCAGGATGATCCCATCTGTCCTGCGGGAGGTAACGTCTCCCAGCTGCTCGCACCGGACGGACGGATGAGAACTGGAAACATGAAGAGAGTCGCCACTCCTCCCACCCGGTCGTACACAGGCGACAGGAAGCTCGCACTCGACCCGCGGAGCCTCGGAGCAGGACGCAGGCACCCACGATGCACTGGGAGGATGGGGGTGGGGGCGGAGGGGTTGTTGGGGGGCCTCCGGGTGCTGACGGGGGCTACTGTTCCTCTGGACACGCTCCACCTGTTGGTGTGTGCGTTGTCTGAAAGTTACAGATATGAATCCAAACACCAGCTTCACCCTCTGAGGGCTAGTTTGTGATGTCATCCACACAAAAACTGAAAAAATATCATCAAATATGTTCCAAAAACTGTCCGCTGACAACACAGCCAGAAACAAAAGTATGAAAACAACACTTCTGTCTCCCATTTTTGATGTGTTGTTTGGTTTCAGTTACACCCGGTCTGTGAAATGACCGTTTCAATCAGAGGTAACATCTCTGCTGGACATTCAGCAGTCAGCATGCCACCTGCACACTCTTAAAACTTTATGTTAGTGATAAAAAAAAAAAACTGCACATTTTAGAGTGACCAGGCCCACCTGAGCAACTATCCTGCTGTTTAATCAGCGTCTTGATGTGCGACACCTGTCAGGTGGACGAATCGTCTCAGCTGACACATTAACGGACCAAACTGGAGACAAACAAACCTTTTGGCTGCGTTACAGAAGTCTGAGATCTGTGTGTGAACATTTCTTGCTTCCCCGGTTGGCTTTCTGTTGGTCCGCCATGAAGGCTGCTGTAATTATCATGGTGGCATTTGCACACGGTCACATCAGACTGGCGGAGTGTGTGATAGATTGTGTTTGGTCTAAACGGAGACGTTTCACACCGGCTCCAGTGATGGACTGCAGTATCACAGCTCTGTTGTTGTGTCTATCACTTCAGGCTCTGATGACACATGTCGCCCTCATGTGTAACCACAGAGCCGACGAGGCTGACGGAGCGAGAGCTCATATTAATATTGTGACACTGCCAATTGTTGAATGTGTGATATTTGCTCAGCAGTGTTTTTTTTGTTTTTTACACTTTAAATCTTTACAGGAAGCTGAAATGATTTTAGGTTTGAGGATTCAGAATCAGTTCACATGCACTTTTCATACTAAGTGCTTGATTTGAAACAGCTGCGCTCTTTGCAGAATGTAATGCAATAATCAACCAATCAATCAAACTTTATTTATTTAGCATCTTTCAAACAAATTTAATGCTTTTACAACTGATGCAAAAAATAGGATGTTAGAAATGGATCAGGAGTCTCCAACCTTTTTCCCTCTGAGAGCTACTCAGACAAAATGAAAGTGTTTATTCACATAGCTGAGCTCCACCAAACCAGCTGAATCAGCTTCTTTATGTGAACAATAACTAATCAATACTCAACACACACATTTTGTATCACAACAGCTGAAATTCAACAGCATGTGCATGATTGTTTCTGTACGCATTTCTTTACGTTATTTTCTGTATCTACAGTTAACCAGACGCTCCCTAAATGTCTTGCAGTTCACGCAACTAATGTTTGGCCAAACTGGTTCGAAAAGTGTCAAATAGATCATTCTAATATCAGATTTAACTAATAAAATCCAGTGTTTCCCTTTAATTGAGACCCCTTGAAAGAAACACGTGTCCAAGTCAAATATGGCTGGACATTGTGTGAATTTCAAAAGACACTTGCTTTATAGCTCCGCCCCCTCTGTTGCGGTCCAGCCGAAATGATTGTATTTATGTGATGTACCTAATTTATAAGCACTCCTTTCTTTCCAGCTCAGTGTGAGTCTCTGCTGTGTTTCTGTCCTCTGATCTCTGCGTCTCACTGTGGGCGGAGCTCCACCTCTGCTGCACTGACAGGGTGCGGAGCAGGTGGACGGAGCGAGGAGACATCGTCCACTCGTAAAATGATCGCGTTGATAGCGCCATTCTCTCGAGAGGTAAAAAATAAATAAATAAAATATGCTGAAATGGATCGAAGATATATCTGGACGGCCGTCAATATACCCGCCCACCCAGGTAAGTCTATGTTCAAACCCTCCACAAGCTTATTCAGAACCGGGTCTTGGGTTTGGAAACGGGGTTGTAAGTATAGTTACTAAAACCATGAAATTATAAAACTCTACATAAATTGATTAGATGGGTTTTTAGTTTACGTTTAAAGATAGAGAGCATCACCAGGTCTGTTTGTCTGCTTGGAGGAACCACTAATAAAGATCATGCGGAGGATCTGAAGCTAAAAGCATTTCTGTGAGGTGGTCTGGGGGAATCGCACCAAACGTTGATATGAGCATTATCTTAGTCAGCACTGGTGCAGAGGAATTTTGTGTTCATTGAAGCTGATGTTTTCTAGTAGTACTAGGAGTATCTGTGTTGCTCAACTTAACTTTGGAAATGTTCTTAAGTTGATAAAATGCAGTTTTTGTGACTCACAAATGATTTTGTAATTAAAATCAGT
Organism: Brachyistius frenatus; assembly: GCF_029030835.1. NCBI lineage: Eukaryota > Metazoa > Chordata > Actinopteri > Embiotocidae > Brachyistius > Brachyistius frenatus. The sequence goes on from NW_027210975.1 coordinate 230,383, forward strand.
CACAATTGACTCAGATTTCTTGCTTATTAGCTTCAGTCGAGTCCTGCATTTAGTTTTGATGTCAGTTTGGACGAGCTGGGGGAGGAGCCAGCGGTGGATCTGACCGATCTGATTGGAAACCTGACGATACTACGTCCCGCCCACCGATAGCTGTAACCTGACTGCACCGCAGGCCTGTCAATCAAACAGACACGCCCCCAAAAACAGGTCTTCTTGAATCTTCTTTTCTAATGAATGAGGGATTATTTTCAGATGGACCTCCAGAAAACTAAGAAGAAGGAGTGACTTTAGCTAACAACACCGAGATAACTGATGGACACATTTTATTCACTTTGGATTTGATGAGAGAAGTTGAATGGGAGTCTATGGAGCCGGAGGCTTTTTGGAGCCGACCTCTAGTGGCACTCGCTGGGATTGCAGCTGAAGACACTTCTGGATCGGAACCATTTTACAGACCTGAAGCTACGAACTCTTTTATATCCAGTCTATGAATGAAACAGATCAACTTTTAGATCTTTTTTCTTTTTTTTATGAAATTCATGAATGAAAAAGATGAATTCTCACTGTGACTCTTAGGAAGTGCCTCTAAGCATATGATGGAGCTTTCAGCAGTTAGTCAGTTTGACTGACTCCTCTGTGGAGGTTCACACAGTCACCCTGTGATCCCACGTCAGACAGTTTTCTTCATTAACTGCTAAATGTTTTGTCTTCCGCTCCGAGAGCTCGGGCCAACCATCGAGCGCTCCCAGTGTCCTCCCGGTTCCTCTGCACGGAGCCAACGATTCCTCCCATCAGCCTCTCCATCTGCTCTCCTCCAGAGGTCAACCACCCTGGACCTGACTGGCAGGAGACCTTATATGGGAAAACCATGTGAAGTTGTGGGTCAGTGGGTCTCTTACTGTAAGTTTGGCTCCTGTTCTACTTCCTCGCTCACCTCACTTCCTGTCAGCTCTCCACTGGAAATGTGAAATGCCCAAAAAGGGTCTGTTTAAGCACGTCCTACATGTGTCACTCTCTCTGCCTTTGTTTCCTGTCTGCCTCTGTATGACATGCCGAAAAAACTTATAAGGTGCACGTCTCTTTGAATCCAGTCCGATTTCCCGTGAAAGGAACCTTCCTCTCCCTGATCGTCCTCAGTGAACACTGATTTGCGGGTCGATGGACATGTTCAAGGTTTGTAGGAGGGTTACATTAGGTTTAAAAGTTATGACAATAACCACCATGTTGTTTCTCCAAACCGGAGCTCCCCGTGTTTGTCTGCTCCTGTTTCCTCTTTGACCCACTCTTTCTCTCTCCGACTCTCCACCTCTTCATCTGCTGACTGGCTTCCATCAATCACCTGAAAATGGGATTTTCTGGAAGTCTTTGACATTCAGATGATAAGTGCACTGATAGGGAGCTGTCAATCACAGAGTGGGAGAGAAAACAGCAGCCCTCTATCCCAGCGAGGACACAAAGAAACCGGTAGGACTGGTGTTTTCCACATTAGTGGACCAAAATATCGAGTGAAGGAAGTTCGCTAAACAGTTGAGATTTATTAGAAATAAATATGGAGACAAATACACAGGGAGCGAGTCAGCGGAGACACAGAGAAAGTGCTTTTATGATGTGTAACTTTCATGAGCCTGCACACATTATTTAGTTCTCATAAAGTACTCCTTATGATGCCTTAAAAAATTTGGGTCAACAAAAAAACATTTTGTGTTATGCTTAATTAAATACCATAAAAAATAAATCTGTGTGACGGACTTAAAGGAGAAAAGATGCAAGAAACAGACTCACGAAAGATAAAGAGGGTTTACTGTCACTTTACTGGTTTATGTGGAGGACAGCTGGTGGCAGGTGAAGCAGGGAGTTTGGAGCTGGGAGATGAGAAGGTGAGCAATGAGCCTGAACTCAAGCAGTGAAGAACAAACACCAGCAACACAGAACAAACTCAGACTTTATGGTTGTAAGCAGCCAAGAAGGAAACGTAACCACCGAACAGGCTGGAACAACAAGGTGACGAGTCGGGGGAGAGATTTACTGCAGGGACCTGAGGAGATGATGGAAGGCAGGTGTGCAGGATGATGCAATCAGGAAGCCCACAACACACACACACACACACACATTTCAACAGGACAAACATCGATGGATGCAAGTAAATGATGAAGCCTTGAAAAGTGGAAGTAGGGACGTAAAAAGGTTTTTAAACAACAAGTAGTTCTGACCCAGAGATCTGATTAGTCAATTTATTCAAATCATCATGACATCACATCCTGCTCATCACTAGAAATATCACTCCTCCTTCTCAATGGGAAAATAGAATTAGAAATTAATTTCATATAACATGTAATATAATGTAGTTTCTACTTGTTCTAGTTCTATTAAATGACCCATTTGGTGAAGTCGGGTCTCTTTTGGTCCTTTTTGGTCGCTCTGAGCACCCGTACCGTAACACCACGGATAGTCACGCACTTACAATCCTAGAGGAGGCTAGCTGGACCGGTTTGGTTTGAACACATGACACGGAGCTAAAATGTTAAAAACACATGAGAACATGGATATCTTTGTTCATCAGATATCTTTGTTCATCAGATATCTTTGTTCATCAGATATCTTTGTTCCTCAGATATCTTTGTTCATCAGATATCTTTATTCACCAGATATCTTTGTTCCTCAGATATCTTTGTTCATCAGATATCTTTGTTCATCAGATATCTTTGTTCATCACATATCTTTGTTCACCAGATGTCTTTGTTCATCAGATATCTTTGTTCCTCAGATATCTTTGTTCACCAGATATCTTTGTTCATCATATATCTTTGTTCCTCAGATATCTTTGTTCCAACCAGACTGAGCTAGCTGATCAGTTTAGTGTTTCTATGTTCTGTATTTATTCAGTTGGAGACTAGAAATCCTCTCTGTTGCTAGGTGGTTGCTAAGGGCCGGACTACTTCCTGGAGAAGGAAACATTGCATACGTTACATCAGAGTCTACTGACGCCACTGATTGTTTTCCAATTCTTAGTCGTACCCCATGTGTTGCCAGGGAAACAGAGATCACATTAACAAAAAGTTTTATTTTACATTACATATTTTATCTAGTTGGTAACTTGTTGTATAATCACAATGTTACACTGGAGGGTGTTTTAACATCATTATTGTCCCGACAGCGATGCGGTCCCAAAGCATCACCCTCCAGTGTAATATTGCTTAAGTATACTGTGTCTGAAGCGCTGTGGTCTGTTTCCAACCATGTAACTTTCAGAGAGGGAGTGTGTCCTCCTCACGCTGCACGCTGAAAACGTGCACCATTATTTATTTATTTAACCAAAACTGCATCTCACGCTCTCTGGGGCTTTTCCTCCGTTTTAATCAAGTTAAAAAAGACATTTATCGTCCAACTTTTTCTGATGGATAATAACTTCACCTTTAAGAGTTCCTCATCTTCCTCACTAATGCACGCTGATGACCTGCAGATAACCAAACAGCCCGTTTCCCTGACGACGTGTGTGTCTGTGCACGTAAGTGAACAACATGAGTCCGGGGCGGGTGCGGTCCACGCAGCGCAGGTTTCCTTTGGTCCACGTGTTACGAAACAAACAGGATGATGACTGACTTATCTCAGTGTCTCAGAGCCTCAAACTGTTGTTTCAGACCCGACACGGAGAGGCTCGGTGTTAACGTCTGTCACTCAGCAGCAGCTCGGGGTTCCCTCCCCGATCCAACATCACTCACTACGTTCATGTCAGAGGGGAAGCTGGAACATACGCAGAGCAGATCTGAGCTGCTCACAACAATCCTCCATTTCACATATCCCAGCTGTTTACGGTGTTTATCGAATCTTCACATTTCAATGTTTGTTTGTGTATGAAATCACAACAATAACCTTCAGATCATGTGATATTATCATACATGTCACATATAACCTGCAGGTTTGGTCATAACATTTAGTTGTTTGATTCTTCTCTACAGCCTTATTATACTTCCCATGGTCATGTTAGTCTCAGCTCTTTGTTGGGGAAAGAGAGAACAGGTGAGTAATACATGAACGGGATTTTATTTCCAGAGTCTAATCCAAATAAAACCCACTAAAAACACTTTGATAAGTCCAGGTGGTGACAGCAGCTGATCAGAACCTACTGAAAGGGTGAGATATTTCAGGCAGAGGGGCGTGGACCAGGGCGGAGCTTGTTATTGCCAGGGGAGTACCCCAACCAATAATATGACAGGTCTAATTTGACAGGCAGGTGACTGGTTGTAACAGGGGGCGTGGCCTACTGCCACCCACAGACTGGATATAAAAGAGTTCGTAGCTTCAGGTCTGTAAAATGGTTCCGATCCAGAAGTGTCTTCAGCTGCAATACCAGCGAGTGCCACTAGAGGTCGGCTCCAAAAAGCCTCCGGCTCCATAGACTCCCATTCAACTTCTCTCATCAAATCCAAAGTGAATAAAATGTGTCCATCAGTTATCTCGGTGTTGTTAGTTAAAGTCACTCCTTCTTCTTAGTTTTCTGGAGGTCCATCTGAAAATAATCCCTCATTCATTAGAAAAGAAGATTCAAGAAGCCAAGTCTGTTTGATTGACTGTGCTGCAGAGAAACAGCTGCTCATTTTCTCCACACTCTTCTGAAAAAGGAAGATCATCTTGCAGTGAGGGAAGCGCTGATGAAGCTGGCGCCACAGAAGTTGGGGTCAAAGTTCAAGGACTCTGCAGGTAGACTCCCTCCCTCTCACACACACACACACACACACACACACACACACACACACACACACACACACACACACACACACACACACACACACACACACACACACACACACACACACTTAAATCCAAATCTCCAAAACAGAAGAAAGCCAAAACATACACAGACACTAATTAAACTGCTGCTGCGTGTTTCAGGAATACTTCCAAATATCTATATCACCATTAAAAGTCTGATATAACAAGTATTTCTGTTTTATACCAACAAAATGAATACAGTGTGATTACAGAAAATGTGTTACGGTAATAAATTAATGACATTTGGTTCTTGAGGCATTCGATGGATTGAATGTGTTTATTTACTTCTGTCTACATTTGTGCAGCAAGTGGTCACTTCAGGATCTGTGGGTATAAAGTGTTGTCTGTCACTGACCTGTACCCCGATGACATTCGATCAATACTCTAAACTGCAGAGCGATGCCTCCACTCTGATGCATGCCTCTGCTAATGAGTTTGTTGCAGAAGACCACTCAGAAATTGCTTATATGAATCATTTTTAGAATTGACTGCTTAGAAACTGAGTGGGAAGGAATTGACAAAGGATCTAATCCTGCCGATGGGCAGTAAAGTCAGATCGGAAAACACTCAGTTGTATTTATTGGACTTATTTTTTTGTTTAATTTGGGGGCTCTCATGAATATTGTCCAGGTTTTATTTTAAAGATGCTGTAAAGTAGAAATGAAAATGAGTTTTAAGTTCATCACACCACAGAAGTATGGGTTGTTAACTACCCATCCAAATTTGAATGACAAAAAACTACCGACAAGTTTGTTAAATTAGGGTTTGAAATCATGAGAAAATCATCAGTCTTCTCTGCTCTGAGACTGGGGGGCGTGTCCTGGAGTTGAAGCTCCGCCCACTCACTGGAAGGTGTTCTGTAGGACAGTCCTGTGGCTGCAGTTCTTTTCCCCACCAAGCGGTCCGTCTGACATCCAACCTCTAGGTGACTTTATACATGATGTCCCACTGGTCCTCTGTCTCTCTGGTGGACGGAGCAGCCTGCTTTATGAAAACAGAATAGAATCAGAATTTATTTGTCCAATGAGTGAAACATACAGATGCATATAAATGAAGCTTGTCCCCCTGATCTGTAACACAGGAGTCAAACTGGACACCAGAGACAGAAGACAGTGAGTCTCCTACTACTTCTAATGACCTGCATTACAATAGTGAAGATAATAAGAGAGGAGGAGTTGTTTAGTTCTGTAACGACTGCAACATGAACAACGCTGGACTATATCACATCAATTCATTACATCACATCAATTCATTACATCACATCAATTCATTACATCACACCAATTCATTAGATCACATCAATTCATTACATCACATCAGTTCATTACATCACATCAGTTCATTACATCACATCAATTCATTACATCACATCAATTCATTACATCACATCAATTCATTACATCACATCAGTTCATTACATCACATCAATTCATTACATCACGTCAATTCATTACATCACCTCAATTTATTACATCACATCAATTCATTACATCGCACGTCAGTTCATTACATCACATCAATTCATTACATCACGTCAATTCATTACATCACGTCAATTCATTACATCACCTCAATTCATTACATCACATCAATTCATTACATCACGTCAATTCATTACATCACGTCAATTCATTAGATCACATCAATTCATTACATCACATCAATTCATTAGATCACATCAATTCATTACATCACATCAATTCATTAGATCACATCAATTCATTACATCACATCAATTCATTACATCACGTCAATTCATTACATCACCTCAATTTATTACATCACATCAATTCATTACATCGCACGTCAGTTCATTACATCACATCAATTCATTACATCACGTCAATTCATTACATCACATCAATTAATTACATCACCTCAATTCATTACATCACATCAATTCATTACATCACATCAATTCATTAGATCACATCAATTCATTACATCACATCAATTCATTAGATCACATCAATTCATTACATCACATCAATTCATTAGATCACATCAATTCATTACATCACATCAATTCATTAGATCACATCAATTCATTACATCACATCAATTCATTACATCACATCAATTCATTACATCACGTCAATTCATTACATCACCTCAATTCATTACATCA